>NC_090648.1:33897321-34197321 GCF_040937935.1 Hyperolius riggenbachi
ACACACACACACACACACACACACACACACACACACACACACACACACACACACACACACACACACACACACACACACACACACACACACACACACACACACACACACACACACACACACACACACACACACACACACACACACACACACACACACACACACACACACACACACACACACACACACACACACACACACACACACACACACACACACACACACACACACACACACACACACACACAGGCTTTATTAGGTGAGTTTATAGCTGGTGGATACAATTGTTACCTTCAGGACCAGGGCTGGATTTGTAGAAGGGGCCCCAATGGCCTAGGCCTTGGAGACAGTTGCTGCCCAGATGGGGCTACAGATGGGGAGGAACTGGGGCTGCTGATTTTTAAGGGAACTGAACATGAAGGGCTGCTGTACATGAAAGGGGGTGCAGCACATGATTCTGGGAGGGTGGCTGCTGTACATGATCTGCAAGCACTCCCCAAATTGCTGCAGTTGGACTTTTAGCACTTGTGTAAATGACATGACCAGCCCCCCCCCCCCAGCCATTTTTCTGTTAATAGACCACTGCAGCTTTAAGGCTTTGCTGCACAGCCACACAACTCAGTACACAAGTGGACTTTTTTTTTTTAAACTGCCCCGCCAATCACAGCCATTGGTGGTCATAGGCTTCAGTCTGAGAGCCAATCGCTCTGTCCCAGGAGGACAGCCATGTCGCTAGTTGTCCCCAGTAGAGCATTACCTTAGATCACATCACTGTACAGCCTAATTTGATTTCACTGTCTAACAGTCTACAAGCAGCAATTTGCTGCCGGGAGAATGGACTCTATTACTTTAAGGGCTAGTTAACTCTTTAATAAAAATTAATAAAACTTTAAAAAAAGTAATAAAACTTTGTTAAACGCTGCTTCCTGTTTTTTTTATTGTGTGTGGGGCCTTCCTCTGGATCAACAGGGGTATGTGGGGGACGGGCTGGAGTTGTACTTTGTACTGGTTGAACTCGATGGACGAATGTCTTTTTTTTTTTTTCAACCAAAATTATGTAACTATGTATGAGGTTAACATAGGGTAGTTTCTGGATCTTGCACAGCACATTGCAAACCCAATCTGTTATGAGTAAACTGCAATGGAGACTGGACAGACTTTAATACAAAGACTGCATGCAGGCTGCAGCAAGCTAGAATGAGACAAGGTGTAACACATGTAAATGGCTTAAAGGAATTGTCCAAGCAAAATAAAAAAAATCCACTTACCTGGTGCTTCCTCCAGCCAGTGGCAGCCGTCCTGTGCCCTCGCCGCAGCTCCGGAGGCTCTCGGTCTTCTCCGCTGCAAAACCCGACCTCGCCAGGTTGAGTTCTGGGTCAGCAGTGGCGGCTCCAGGAATTTTTTTTAGGGGGTGCTATGCAGGTGCTGGACCAATTTCCGGGGGAGCTGACGACCTGCGGCGCGCTGCGCCAAAAAATGGGTGTGGCTACAACCAAATGGGTGTGGTCATGACCAGATGAGGGCGGGGCTAACTGTAATTTAAAGTGAACCCAGGGTGAGAGTGATATGGTGGCTGCCATATTTATTTCCTTTTAAACAATTTTAGTTGCCTGGCAGCCCTGCTGATCTATTTGGCTGTAGTAGTGAACTGAATTACACCAGAAACAAGCATGCAGCTAATCTTGTCAGTTCTGACAATATTGTCAGACCCCTGACCTGCTGCATGCTTGTTCAGGGTCTATGGTTGAAAGAATTAGAGGCAGAGGACCAACACGGCAGCCAGGCAGCTGGTATTACTTAAAAGTAGATAAATATGGCAGCCTCAATATTATTCTCACCTCGGGTTCCCTTTAAAAGTGCAACGCAAAGACAGAGGGCCCAAGTTTTGGTGACCCTTTTCCCAGAAAATTCACATAATTGTGCAGGTGTTCTCAAGAAAATACACGTAATGTGAGCAGATTTTAACAAAAAACACGCCCAATGACCCCAATATGCACAATCGGTAGCAGAAATGGCCCCAATATGCACAATCGGTAGCAGAAATGGCCCCAATATGCACAATCGGTAGCAGCTGAAAAAGAAAAGAAAAACCCCATTTACTCACCTACAGCCAGAAGACCTTCTTTCGCGACCTCATTGTGGTGCGCAGTGCCCGCGCGCACACGATCCTCTTCCTTCCCGACGTCACGATGAGACTTCCTGCCTGCAGAGAGCAGGGCTACGGGAAAATGGCCGCCCGAAGCCATGCACTGCAGACTCGAAGTCTGCAGAACAGGGCTCCGGGCGACCATCTTACCGTAGCTCTGCCTGCTGCTCCGTGCTGCCGCTGTGTGAACTGACTTGGCGTCTTTTAGACGCCTGAAGTCAGTTCACTCCAGGGGGTGCTTTGGGGGTGCTTGGACAATTCTAGGGGGTGCTCAAGCACCCCCCGGCGCTGCCCCTGCGGGTCAGTGTCTTCTGTGCTCCACAGCGTGGGGTCACATGGTCCCTCCGACATCTGGAGGGTACTGCGCAGGCGCAGTACCGTCCTGATGACGGCTGGTCCACATGACCCTCGCTGTTCTTCAGCAGAGAAGACCGGGAGCCTCTGGAGCTTTAGCGAGGGCACAGGGCGGCTGCTATAGGCTGGAGGAAGCCCCAGGAAAGTGGATGATTTTTATTTTTCTTAGAGGGTTCCTTTAACAGAATTGTCTGGGCAGGGAGATATAAAAGTAGCATGAATGGGTCCTTACTGTTAGAGGCCTGGTGGAGGCTTAACTCATTTACTCTAACTGGAAAAATAAAAACTGCAGGATCTAAATTTTTGTCAATGTTTTTCAGAGATCCTCAGACTTCCATTAGAGGCAAAGTTGAATACATTGTTTCAGAGCATGCAGAGTCAACTAAATGGGTTGTATTTAGCCAAGGTTCAGTGGTCAGTTGCATTGCACATGTTATGAGTGTTAACTGCAGTGGAGACTGGACATAAAATTTAGTACAGGGGTCCCCAAACGTTTTGGGCAGAGGGCTGGGGCAACATACTTCAGACTGCTGGGGGGCCGGAGTATACATAAAATGATGTAGAAGTCTTTGCGGGCCAGACAGTGAAGCATACCCAGGTGACAACCTGTAGTGGACAGCAGTGTCACCTGATGTGGAATTTGATTGGAAACCAGCAAATTACTGCTTTCTGGCTTCCATGTGGATGGGTGGTGCCAGCACTGCTATTCTAAATGTGGACCACCAATATTTAAAAATGTAGTTGACCGCATCTTTAAGTAATACATTTTGTGTGTGGGGCTGGTAAAAAAAAAAGCCTCAGGGGGCCACATTCGGCCCGCGGGCCTTAGTTTGAGGACCACTGGTTTAGTACAAAGCCTGCATGTAGTGTAACTATCATATTCTTGCACAACACTGTGTACAGCCCTATGGAATTGGCAATTTGGTGACAGGCAGAATTCTTCAATGCAACTGAGCACTGTGACTTGGCCCTTAAAAGTTGTTGTCCAAAAATATTTAGGGGGAGGGGAGATGTTATATGAAACTTTTTAGTCCTCACACCTGGGTCTAGTCCAGGTTATTGAGGTGGTAAAAGTCCAGTACCATGGCTTACTGGACCATTATTGCAAAATGTTAAATACATGAAAGTGCTATAAATGTTGTCACTTTAAGTAGAAAAAAATCTTACAGATTTTGGACACCAAATTAAATTGATTCAATTTCTCTGAAAAAACTAGTGTAAGATCCATTAGGAGTAGGCGGGGTTAGGCATATACAGGGGAGGATTCAAATGAGAATTGGTGTATGGAGGGTGATGGTAGAATACTGGAAAACATATCAGGAAAATGTATCTTAGTCTTGGGCATACCTCCCAACATTTGGGACAATTAGGCCACACCCCTGAAACACCCCTAGTCACATTTTTATATGAAGTGGTTTTTTTTTCAGTTAACCACCCTGGCGTTCTGATTAAATCGCCAGGGTGGCTGCGGGAGGGTTTTTTTTTTTTAATTAAAAAAAAACTATTTCATGCAGCCAACTGAAAGTTGGCTGCATGAAAGCCCACTAGAGGGCGCTCCGGAGGCGTTCTTCCGATCGCCTCCGGCGCCCAGAATAAACAAGGAAGGCCGCAATGAGCGGCCTTCCTTGTTTTGCTTACATCGTCGCCATAGCGACGAGCGGAGTGACGTCATCGACGTCAGCCGACGTCCTGACGTCAGCCGCCTCCGATCCAGCCCTTAGCGCTGGCCGGAACTTTTTGTTCCGGCTACGCTGGGCTCAGGCGGCTGGGGGGACCCTCTTTCGCCGCTGCTCGCGGCGGATCGCCGCAGAGCGGCGGCGATCAGGCAGCACACGCGGCTGGCAAAGTGCCGGCTGCGTGTGCTGCTTTTTATTTGACAAAAATCGGCCCAGCAGGGCCTGAGCGGCAGCCTCTGGCGGTGTTGGACGAGCTGAGCTCGTCCAGACCGCTCAGCAGGTTAAAACCGCACGGGTGACGGGTCCATTCCTGGTTAATATTACTTAATATTAACTTTTAAAAAAGAAGCAATATACCCTGCCCATGGATGAGGGTGTCCGTGGTGGAGAGGAGGCGGAGAAAAAAAGATTAAGGGTGCCGATGTGGGATTTGGGTCTGGCATCGCATTCCTCCCTCGGAATGTGCCCCCCACCCCCCTGCTTGCAGAGTAAGTTTGCGCAGCAGAGCGGGCTGTCATCTTACCATTGATCCACGCATACCGGCATCTGGCTCTTCTCTGCTTCCGGTGACATCACAGGCAGCCGAGTGAAGCTGGCTGCTGGTACGCGTGGATCAATGGTTAGAGGACAGCCCGCTCTGCTACGCAAACTTACTCTGCAAGCAGGGGGGCGCATTCCGAGGGAGGAATGTAACGCCGGACCCACATCAACGCAGCTGGCACCTTCATATTTTTTCACCCTCTCTGCCCATTGCTGGCTGGGACACTAGGAGGTCATAGCGGGAGAGCCTCCCCCAAATCCGGACAGTCCCGCAGGATTTGGGACAATTGGGGGGCTTAGTTTTGGGTAATGTAACAGGACTTTCTATCTATTACCATATCCCCAATCTGTTAGCATTCATACATCCATATCCTGTTGCCCAGACTCCTTTCACATAGCGGGAGCAGGTGGGCTGTGAAGGTCTTTTTGTCTGAGGTTGTGGAACTCTGATACAATGATCCAAGAACAGATGGACCTTCCAGTACTTGTTACTGCCTGTTAGCGCTGATGTGTACTTTTTTTTTTTTATGGATGGTTAAAGTTTTTAGTGTGCTGTTGAAAACACTTAAAGCAGAACTCTAAGTTTAAATTTTTGTATCTTAGGCGCAATAGTCTTACAAATTAAGTTGGTTTTGAATAGCTGCTGGAATTCTCAAAAAATAAACCTAATTGGTAATTCCTGTGTGGGAAAGTCACATCAGTGCTCACTGCTGAATAATGGCAAATGCCTTCTGTGTTAAGGCAAACTTTTTTTTTTTGCATAGCATTTTAGTAAGAGGCCTTTTTGGTTCTTTTTAGCCCCTTACATACTCCTGGGAGTTAAGGTTCACCATGAGCTTGCTGGGTTATCTGTAGCTTCAGCACAGGAAAGCTGGGTTACTGTCCTACCCACCCACTGCACAGGTTGAGCTGTGATAGCTGCGAGGCAGGGGCAAATCCAGGATTTCCAAGGGGGGGGGTTCCTGAAAGTGGCGTGTGGGCGTGGCCAAAATATGGTGTGGGTGGAGTCAAATACTAGCAGTTTCTAGGCTAAATTGCACCCAGGGTGAGGGCGTAAAATGCGCCCCCAACGTGGAGACAGGTATAGGTGCCCGCAGTATAGGTAGCCAGCTATAGGTCCCCCCCAGTATAGGTAGCCCATATAGTTGCCCCCAGTATAGGTAGCCCATATAGTTGCCCCCAGTATAGGTTAGATAGGTATATGCCCCCCCAGTATAGGTTAGATAGGTATATGTCCCCCAGTATAGGTTTGATAGGGATATGCCCCCCAGTATAGGTTAGATAGGGCTATGCCCCCCAGTATAGGTTAGATAGGTATATGCCCCCCAGTATAGGTTAGATAGGTATATGCCCCCCAGTATAGGTTAGATAGGTATATGCCCCCCAGTATAGGTTAGATAGGTATATGCCCCCCAGGATAGGTTAGATAGGTATATGCCCCCCAGGATAGATTAGATAGGTATATGCCCCCCAGGATAGATTAGATAGGTATATGCCCCCAGGATAGGTTAGATAGGTATATGCCCCCCAGGATAGGTTAGATAGGTATATGCCCCCCAGGATAGGTTAGATAGGTATATGCCCCCCAGGATAGGTTAGATAGGTATATGCCCCCCAGGATAGGTTAGATAGGTATATGCCCCCCAGTATAGGTTAGATAGGTATATGCCCCCCAGTATAGGTTAGATAGGTATATGCCCCCCAGTATAGATTAGATAGGTATATGCCCCCCAGTATAGGTTAGATAGGTATATGCCCCCCAGTATAGGTTAGATAGGTATATGCCCCCCAGTATAGGTTAGATAGGTATATGCCCCCCAGGATAGGTTAGATAGGTATATGCCCCCCAGGATAGGTTAGATAGGTATATGCCCCCCAGTATAGATTAGATAGGTATATGCCCCCCAGTATAGGTTAGATAGGTATATGCCCCCCAGGATAGATTAGATAGGTATATGCCCCCCAGTATAAGATAGGTGAAGGAAGGTGCCCGCCCCCTGTGTGGGGAGAAGATTGCCCGGGGGAGAAAAGACAGAAGAAAATGATGGAGGCGCCAGCCGCGCTAATAAGGGATGCGGGAGCTGGCTTTATTCCTCGCTCCCTCCCTCCCTCTGAATGCCCCCACCTGCGGTGAATGTGTGCCGGCTCCCCCATGAGTGTGTGCGCAGCGGAGCGGTAGGTCCTCTTACCGCAGATCAGGCGCACCAGCAACTAGTCTCTCTGCTTCCTGTGACGTCATGGTAAACAGGAAGCAGGAGACTCCAGTTGCTGGTGCGCCTGATCTGCGGTAAGAGGACCTACCGCTCCGCTGCGCACACACTCATGGGGGAGCCGGGCACACATTCACCGCAGGTGGGGGCATTCAGAGGGAGGGAGCGAGGAATAAAGCCGGCTCCCGCATCCCTTATTAGCGCGGCTGGCGCCTCCATCATTTTCTTCTGTCTTCTCTCCCCAGCCGGCCGGGCCATGCGGCAGCCCCACTTCCGGTCCCGGTGCAGGGGGGTGTTCTAGACACTCAGAACAACCCCCTCCGTGCGCCACTGCGAGGGGCCACCTACACTGCAGAACATTGATATACAGGGAATGGCCAAGGATCATGTGGCTCAAATCTAGAATTGGACACTCAGGGGTTGTCTGTTAGGCTTTCTGGTACGTATGTATTCTCCCATGCGGAGTGTCGTCTATCTGCCTGCGTTCCTGTGCCGACCAGCTAGCCCCTGTGCTCACCACCTTATTTAAGCAGTCCTTATCGGATGGTACAGTCCCCTCCCTGCTTTAAGAGATCTAAAATTATACCAGTCCCAAAAAAAACAGGCAGTACCGAGCACAATAACCTCCGGCCAGTGGCCCTAACTTCTAACATCATGAAGTTCCTCGAGCGGTTAGTCCTGGCCCACCTGAAGAAGTCCACGGGCGCCCTTTGAGACCCGCTGCAATTTGCATATAGGGCAAACAGATCCGTGGAGGACGCCATCAATGCCAGCTTGGCATACATCACCAATCATCTAGACAGCCCTGCCTCCTATGCTAGGATCCTGTTCCTTGACTTTAGCTCAGCGTTCAACACGATCTGCCCAGACATCCTGATCACCAATCTGACGCAGCTCGGAGTTGACCCTACTCTTCGGGCATGGATCAAAGACTTCCTGACAAACAGAACACAGCAGGTGAAGCTCGGTAACCACCTCTCCAGCGTTCGAACCACCAATACAGGGGCTCCACAAGGCTGTGTTCTGTCACCTCTACTGTTCTCCCTCTATACCAATAACTGCATCTCATCCGCTGACTCTGTGAATGTCATCAAATTTGCAGATGACACCACTATCATCGGCCTTATAGGTAGTAACGGGGAGTTGGAGTACCGCAGCGAAGTAGAGAGAATGTGTAACTGGTGCAAGGACAACAACCTAGTCCTCAACGCAGCAAAGACTGTCGAGCTAGTCACTGACTTCAGGAGAAACCCTCTCGCCTGTCCTCATTGGGGAATCCGAAGTTTCCAGGGTGACATCTGTGCGGTTCCTCGGCACGACTCTAACAATCTGTAGTGGGAGCAGAACACCACCAAAATCCAGAAGAAATCTCAGCAGAGGCTGTTCTTCCTGCGCCAACTGAAGAGATTTGGCATGCCCAGGGAGCTGCTGACCAGTTTCTATACTTCCACCATAGAATCCATCCTCTGCTCCTCAGTCATTGTCTGGTATGCTGGTGCAACGGCCAGCGACAAACACAAACTGCAGAGTTATAACGGTCGCGGAGAAGATCGGATCTCCTCTTCCACCTCTCGATCTCCTCCACTCCACCAGGATGAGGAAGAGGGCCACCATGATCTCCGGGACCCCACTCACCCGGGCAGCCACTACTTCAGGCTCCTCCCGTTGGGCCGTCGTTATAGGGCTATACCATCCAAAACCACCAGGCGGATGAACACCTTCTTCCCCCAAGCTGTTCGGTTTCTGAACTCCAACCTCCCCCTATCTGGCCCACATACCAGCGTACTCTAGCTGGGTCGTCAGCCGGTACCCGCCGCTGACGGCCTAGGCTCATCAAATCGACTCGAGGCCACTACCTGCATCCCTATTATTATCATTCGTATTATTTGCCTGTGTTTGCACAGCAGTGTAAATGGCCGTTATGGACTACTGCTTTTCAAGTGTACGTGTTGTGTGTCTGTCTTGTATTATACCTATTATGCCTTTGCCATGTGTACCACAATTAATTCAGATTACAGCTCTTGCTGTACTTGGCGAAATAAAGTGATTCTGATAATCATCCACAGGGGAGGTGCCTGGGGCTTAGTGGGTCACGGGGCCCACCAGCCACCTTTTCTGGTCTCTTTATTTCATCATTTTCAATCAACTATTTCACCTAGGGTCCCATTACATTTTAATCCATCTCTGCGCCCATCAAGTACAGTTGTGTTCAAAATTATTTAACCCCCAATGCTGTAAAGGGTTTTAGGGAATTTAGTGTACATTTGTAATTGTGTTTAGAATGAAATCTTACAAGGACTTTTTAAAGAACCAAATGCAACTAAAATGACATTGTTTTTGTAATACAGTATTAAATGTTTTTTTGTGTTCTTCACTGACAATTATTCAACCCCTTAAAGACTATCACTCTTAGGCCTCTTTTCCACGAACTGTTTGCTCAGCAAGCAGTTGCCAGGCAGCAGTCACCAGGCAGCATCAAGCAGTTACCAAGCAGCAGTCAGCAGTTTGTGAGAGTTTGAGGCATTTCACTGCTTATCAGCAGTCCGTGGAAAAGTGGCCTTAAGAACAGAGGTTCATTCAAGTGTTTTCGATCAGATATTGAAAACACCTGTGGATGTTAACAAGCAGTAATCAAGCATAATAAACACCAACTAGGCAGATTTAAAATGACTGTGATACTCAGCTCCTTCTAGACATTTAGGGCCCTTTTCCACTAGAGTGATTGCTGAATCACAAATCGCTAGTGATTTTTAAATCGCTAGGGTTGTCACTTTATCATAGAAATCACGAGAAGTATTTTCCACTAGTTATTCGATTCGGAAATCGCAATCTCTTTCTGGAGCGATTTTTACACCGGTAATGCAATGCAAATGAAAATCGCATAACAGAATTAATGAAAAATTGCAATCGCTGGCATTTGTGATTGTTAGTGGAAAAGGGCCCTTACTGGTGTGCTTACAAACATGGTGAAGTCAAGAGAACGGTCCAGGAAGTCAAGATAAGAGGTGATTTCTCTTCACAGGAAGGGCAATGGCTATAAGAAGATTGCAAAGATGTTAAACATACCAAGAGACACCATAGGAAGCATCATTCGCAAATTCAAGGCAAAGGGCACTGTTGAAACGCTACCTGGTTGTGGCAGAAAGAAGATGCTGACTTTGACTGCTGTGCGCTACCTGAAGCGCAAAGTGGAGAAAAGTCCCCGTGTGACTGCTGAGGAGCTTAAAAAAAGATTTGTCAGATGCGGGTACTGAAGTTTCAGCTCAGACAATAAGGAGCACACTGCGTAATGAAGGCCTCCATGCCAGAACTCGCAGCCCCTTGCTGTCTCCAAAGAATAAGAGTCAACTGCAGTAAGCCTAAAGTCAAGTGGACAAACCACAAAAGTTTTGGGATAATTTTCTAAAACTGTTTGGGCCCATGGATCAATGCTATGTTTGGAGGAGGAAAAACAAGGCCTATGAAGAAAAGAACACATTGCCTACTGTGAAGCAGGGCGGCGGATCAATCATGCTTTGGGGCTTTATTGCTTCTGTCGGTACAGGGAAGCTTCAGCAGATGGACCAGGAGATATTGCATGAAAATGTGTTGCAGTCCGTCACAAACCTGAGGCTTGGGAAACGTTGGACCTTTCAACAGGACAATGATCCCAAGCATACCTCCAAGTCCACTAGAGCATGGTTGCAGATTAAAGGACAACTGAAGAGAGGTATATGGAGGCTGCCATGTTTACTTCCTTTTAAGCAATACCAGTTGCCTGGCAGCCCTGCTGATCCTCTGCCTCTAATACTATTAGCCATAGCCCCTGAACAAGCATGCAGCAGATCAGGTGTTTCAGACTTTAAAGTCAGATCTGACAAGATTAGCTGCATGCTTGTTTCCGGTGTTATTCAGGTACTACTGCAGAGAAATAGACCAACAGGGCTGCCAGGCAACTGGTATTGATTACAAGGAAATAAATATGGCAGCCTCTGTATACCTCTTGCTTCAGTTCCCCTTTAAAGGTTGGAACATTTTGGAGTGGCCATCGCAATCACCAGACTTAAATCCGATTGAGAACCTCTGGCGGGACTTAACCCATTCAGGTTCCGTGGTTTTCACGAGAGAAATGTTCACCTCCCATTCATTAGCCTATAACTTTATCACTACTTATCACAATGCACTGATCTATATCTTGTTTTTTCCGCCACCAATTAGGCTTTCTTTGGGGGGTACATTTTGCTAAGAGCCACTTTACTGTAAACGCATTTTAACAGGAAGAATAAGAAAAAAATGGAAAAATTCATTAATTCTCAGTTTTCAGCCATTATAGTTTTAAAATAATACATGCCTCCGTAATTAAAACTCACGTATTGTATATGCCCATATGTCCCGGTTATTACACCGTTAAAATTATGTCCCTATCACAATGTATGGCGACAATATTTTATTTGGAAATAAAGGTGCATTTTTTCCATTTTGCATCTATCACTATTAACAAGTTTAAAATAAAAAATATAGAAATATTTCATCTCTACATTGATATTTAAAAAGTTTAGACCCTTAGGTAAATATTTACATGTTTTGTTTTTTTTTAATTGTAATGGTTTTTTTTTTTTTTTTTATACTAAACATTTTATTTGGGTACTTTTGGGAGGGTGGGAGGTAAACAATAGATTTATAATGTAAATGTGTGTTAATTCTTTCCTTTTTTTTTTTTTTTTTTTCAGGTGTAGTATTACTTTTTGGCCACAAGATGGCGGCCATGAGTTTGTTTACATGACGTCACTCTAAGCGTAGCACGCGCTTAGAGTGACGCATCGGGAAGGAGACGGCCAGAAAAAGCCCAGCTTCCGAGAGAAGCTGTCGCTTTTTCAGCGGGGGAGAGGAATCAGTGATCGGGCTCCATAGCCCGATACATTGATTCCTTGGCTACCGAATCCGCGGCCGGGAGTGTGCGTGCGCGCGCACGATCGGCCGCGGGAGCGCGCATGGTTCCTGGACGTAGAAACTACGTCCAGGAACCAAAATAGGTTAAAGAAAGCAGTTTCAGCGTGCAAGCCTAAGAATGTGACTGAACTGGAGGCTTTTGCCATGAAGAATGGGCTAAGATACCCGTAGATCGCTGCAAGACACTTGTGTCAAGCTATGCTTCACGTTTATAAACTGTTATAACTGGAAAAGGATGTTGTACTAATGGTGGCCATACATGGTACAATTTTTTCATCCAATCTTACCATTTCTATGCAATATAATGGAACTGCCTAAATTATCCTTTCAGTATATTCACTAAATTTACCCTTATACTACATAGAAATGGTAAGATTGGATGAAAAAATTGTACCATGTATGGGCACCATTAGAATGAATGTCACTTGGGAGTTGAATAAAACTGATAATGATGTGAGCACAGAAAAGACATTTGTGGTTATTTCATTATAAATGTTATATTTGTCTGACTACAAGTGCCTCTTTGATTTAATTGTGAAAAAGATGACTGATGTGATCAAAATCAATGTCAAACTGGCCAAAACACTCAATTTCAGTAGGAGTTGAATAATTTTGAACACAACTGTATGGCCCCGTTCACACCTATAATCACAAAACGCCAGCGTTTTGCGGGAATGATTTTCCCGCGATTAACATGGAAAAAAATCACTGGACACTGCAACGGTTTTGGGACAATCGCGATTAGCGTGCTTATCACGATTGAAAACCGCTGCATGCAGCACGTTTGCGGTTATCGCTAACTGCAAACGCGACATTAAAGGAATACTTAAGTCAAAAAAAAAAAAGACATTTACTCACCTGGGGCATCCCTCAGCACCCCGAAGCTGGATGGTGCCCTCGCAGCCCCGCTCAGATCGTCCTGTCCCCGCCGGCGGCTACTTCCGGTTCGGCGACAGCCGCCGACAGGATGGGAACGCGGCTGATTTTCCGCGTTCCCAGCCGCTGCTATCACCCTCTATGCTGCTATAGCGACAGCCGCCGACAGGCTGGGAACGCGGCTGATTTTCCGCGTTCCCAGCCGCTGCTATCACCCTCTATGCTGCTATAGCGTGTGTATATATATATATATATACACGCTATAGCAGCATATATATATATATATATATACACGCTATATATATATATATATACACGCTATAGCAGCATAGAGGGTGATAGCAGCGGCTGGGAACGCGGAAAATCAGCCGCGTTCCCAGCCTGTCGGCGGCTGTCGCCGAACCGGAAGTAGCCGCCGGCGGGGACAGGACGATCTGAGCGGGGCTGCGAGGGCACCATCCAGCTTCGGGGTGCTGAGGGATGCCCCAGGTGAGTAAATGTCTTTTTTTTTTACTTAAGTATTCCTTTAAGAACACTGCCACTTGCTACAATGTGTAGCGGTTTGTGCAAAACCGCTAGCAGTTTGCCATGAGCGGGAATGGTGCGATTCCCACTCAGGTGTGAATGGCCCTCAGTGTGACAGCCTACTGTTGAAATTCCGTTTACTCTTCTTATAACAGCACAGCTTTGTTGGAAAGCCAAGAGTCTTCACTTTTGTTTTCATCGGGTTCCAGGTCAACATGATGCACTGCTCCTGTGTTAGGCAGTGTTGAAAGAGGTGTCCCCTGCATCTGGCTGCAGAGTGCGCATTAAAGAGGAACTCCAGGGAAAATGTAATTAAAAAAATGCTTCATTTTTAAAATAATTCTGTATAAATGATTTAGTCAGTCTGCTCATTGTAATATCTTTAAAGCAAAGAAAAAGAGGGCGTGCACCTTCCGTCAATGGCTCCAATACATTTATTGATCCATGTGCGGCAGCATAAAAGGATGAGTGATGGAGGTTACAAATATAACATCATGTAAACAGGAATACCTCATATACTGTGATGCCGGTTGCAGGTGCAGGAGGTGGGAGTGGGGATGACGGTGGACCTGGCGACGGCCGTTTCGCGTCCTGACGGACGCTTGGTCACGCTGCGGTCCACTAAGGAGGCGAAAGAGACAACCGCGGGATAAAGGCAGTAAACCCCGCCTACCCCGCTGCGTCACGTCGCCTCCTGTGATAGGAGCTAATTCGTTCTGGGGGCGTGTCTCCCGTCCGTCGTACAGAGGCCGAGGAGGCTCAGAGTGGACGCCGATAAATCACCTGTTGCGTTCCAAATTACTGTCCGCTCTCCAAGGACCCTACGGTCCGAGACCAGGCGCAGCTCCGCTCTCTACTCCGGTTAGGCGTAGAGAGGGGCTTTCTGTCTAAAAAATTGGCCTGTGATTTACTCCCCTCTTTTCCACGGCGTCCGGTGAGGTACCACATACCGAAGTTGCACAAATCAATGACCGCCCCACCGGGACGTCCCATAGTTTCCGGGTGTGGGTATCTTACTGAGAGGCTGTCCAGGTACCTCGACCATCTCCTGCGCCCCCTCCTTAAGGGGGTGCCCTCGCATCTGAAGGATACGTTGGAGGTCTTGCGAATGGTGGAGCGCACCACATGGGTCCCCGGGGACAGAGTGGCCACGATTGATGTGGTCAGTCTGTATAGCCGTATCCCCCAGGAACAAGGTATTGAAGCAATTAGACATTTCTTGAATCGAACTAATAAGGATGCTGAATATATTGATTACATTTGTTCCTGTTTGGAATTCGTGTTGAAACATAACGCTTTTATGTTTGATGGACGATGGTACCGTCAGACAGCAGGTACGGCTATGGGGACCCCTGTGGCGTGCTCCTTCGCAAACCTCTTTCTGGGGGCTTGGGAGGAGTCTGCCGTGTTCTCGGACAGGAATCCGTTCCGGGAGCACGTCAGACAATGGTCGAGGTACGTGGACGACGTCCTGGTGGTGTGGTCAGGCTCGATGAGCCAATTTGATGAATTTGTACAATATATCAACGACAATACAATCAAAATGGAGTTCACTGCTGAGAGTAGTGGTCTGTCGGTAACATTTTTAGACCTCGAACTCTATGTTGAAAATAATAGACTCTGCTGCAAAGGATATAGGAAACCCACTGCAACAAATTCCTTGTTGCATGCGGGAAGTTTCCATCCCCCGCATGTTATTAAAGCCATTCCATATGGCCAGTACCTGAGGCTCAGACGAAATAATATGGAGGAAGATTCCTTCAACATGCAAGCGGATAATTTGACAAAGCGTTTGGTAAGCAGAGGGTATAATTCACAGCAACTGGAGCAGGCTAGGGAAAGGGCTGCTCGACAAGACAAACCCCAATTGCTGTCTCCCCCCAATAATAGAGTAGACAAACTAAGCAGAATGACATTCACCTTTGACTACACACCAATGGCAGAAACCATTAGAAAGGCCATTTTTTCCTCCTGGCCAATTCTGATCAAAGATGAGAATTTGGGCAACAAACTAGAAGGGCCCCCCGAGAATAGCTTTTAGAAGGGCCCCGACTTTGGGGGACATGCTCACTCACAGCGAGTTTGTCTCCCCAAGGACAGACATGTGGCTGAATAAAACGTTGCCAAGGGGCAATTTTCGATGTGGGCGCTGCAAACATTGTAGCCGATTATTAACAGATAAATGTGTCCAGATAGGAAAGGAACAGCTTGTGATAAGGGACTTCATTACATGCCAGACTGAATATGTGGTATACGTGCTGTTTTGCCCCTGTAGACGATACTACATTGGACAAACCACACGGCGCTTAAAAAAGAGAATAGGAGAACATTTGTGTTCAATCAAAAGTGGAAAGGGTTGTACTCGATTCATCTCCCACATGCGTGATGAACATAGTGGCCTCACCACAGGGATAAAATTTGCTGGCCTGGAGGTGGTGGGACGTCCCAGAAGGGGCGGAGATAGAGATAAGATGCTCCTTAGGCAAGAAACAAAGCTTATCCTTTTTACACAGGCCTTAGGCCCTTTGGGCCTGAACGACAAAATCGAATTGTCCTGTATGCTAGATCCATGATATTGAGGTGATCATTGGATGCCTGGTCTCCCATTAGATCTATCAATTTTGTAAAAAATGCTGCTTGGAGGCAGGGGCCCTGTATCTGTAATGTAATGTATGTCTGGTCACTTTTATACTTGGTCAATATGTGTCCTCCCCTTGTTCTCCCTTGCTCCCTATCTTTTCTCCTTTTTTCCCAGTCCCACTTTGTTCCCTCCCTTCTTTGGGGTTTGTGACATGCATGCCACATTATATGCATGTCATGTATAATGGGTGACCCAATGGAGTGACCCCCATTGTATGAGGTCCTTGTTCCTAAGAGCCCTAGGGCTTTTTAACGTGCACTGCACTAGTCACAACAGCCCATCGTTCGGGTGGTGTGTTTCCCTAATGCCGAGATTTGGTTCTGCATGTAAATTTACCCATGCCCATTGGAGGCCGTACAGGTTCAGCGTACGCTGATGCCCCGTCTTGTTTTAATAAAATGGCACACTCTATTGGTAGTTTTGCCTAGGTGTACCCTGCGGTATGGGCAGCACTACCGGATTGAAGTATGTTGCGCCCGCGGAGTCGCACACTAGATGTGTCATGCGTTCCAGTAATTTGGAACGCAACAGGTGATTTATCGGCGTCCACTCTGAGCCTCCTCGGCCTCTGTACGACGGACGGGAGACACGCCCCCAGAACGAATTAGCTCCTATCACAGGAGGCGACGTGACGCAGCGGGGTAGGCGGGGTTTACTGCCTTTATCCCGCGGTCGTCTCTTTCGCCTCCTTAGTGGAACGCAGCGTGACCAAGCGTCCGTCAGGACGCGAAACGGCCGTCGCCAGGTCCACCGTCATCCCCACTCCCACCTCCTGCACCTGCAACCGGCATCACAGTATATGAGGTATTCCTGTTTACATGATGTTATATTTGTAACCTCCATCACTCCTTTTATGCTGCCGCACATGGATCAATAAATGTATTGGAGCCATTGACGGAAGGTGCACGCCCTCTTTTTCTTTGCTTTAAATATTGTTGTGGACTTTCTTCTGTGGGCTATACAAGCGGAGCACACGTCAGGCAGCGATAAGGAGGGACCATACAGGTTGCAGTGTGCGTTGCCAGTTTGTGCCACGACAGCACTTTTCTCACGTCTAAGATCACGTTTAAAGGGGAAGTGCCACACTACTTTTTCTACCCTTCATCATTGTAATATCTTTCCTTGCCCTGATTGACATTTATCACCTGGTGACGTCTTTATTGCTGGCAGGTTATGTCACTGGAAGGAGATTCTGCTTGCTTTTTTGGCAGTTGGAAACAGCTGTTATTTCCCACAATGCAACAAGGCTCCCACAGTGTGACATCAGATCCATGGTCCTGACATCACACTGTGGGAGGGGTTTCACCACAACATCAGCCATACTGAGCCATTTGAGAAAAGGTAAAGCTTTCTCATGGGAAAGGAGGTATCAGCTACCGATTGGGATGAAGTTCAATCCTTGGTTACGGTTTCTCTTCAAGTACTGGAGGAACCTGACATGATAATCCTGAGAAAGAACCCAGGAGGTCTCTTTTCCCCCCTCAGCATTAATCGGTATCGCGCATTACAGTGGAAGAAGTAGCGACGCCCAGCTATGCAACCACATCTCCTGTCTCTGCACATCTCATTGGCTGGGGCTGGAGACTATTACAGTAAATGCATGCTTTGCAGCCAAGTGCAGGAGAGACCCTTCAGTGTTCTTCCCAGGCTTTTTTTAGCCGGGTGCTGCACCCGGCTAGTTTTGATGAGCACCCGGCTATCATCAGCTCACCTCCTCCTCCTCCTCTGCTGTAAGCAGAGATTTGCACGGAAGCACCAGCCCTGCATTCTCTCATCTTGCCACACCCGGCTACTTTTTCATGCCATCTGGCTGGGAAAAAAATTCCTGGGGAGAACACTGCCCTTACTTCAAAACCCCTTAACTTAGGAATGGGGCACCACACCAACTCAGGTGCAATAGAAAGCCAGGAGACTCAGCTTCCCAAATGTCGTTAAATCTTAACAGGGCTGCTAAACTCAGTTGATGGGATAATACGTAATGTGTCATGGTTGCTATGTAACAATCACATGATGTAGGAACTCTTCCTCATTGGCAGCAGTTTATAGCAGCACAATCTGTCAACTGCTGTGACAAAAACCATTAATGGGAACCTGCACTCACTCACACAACTGAGTAAAATTATTTAAAATAAACACATGACGAAGCTGTAAATGAATATTACATACTTACCACGCCGTCAGTTCCTCTCAGAAGCTCACCATTTTCTTCTTACAGTGATCCCTTCCAGTTCTGACAATATTTTGTCAGAAGTGAAATATACCAGTTGCTGTCAGTTACAACTGAATGAGCAAGGTGATGTCCTTGTTTCCCTATGGCTCAAGTGGGCGATGTTAGTTTAACAGTGTGCTGACCAGGAAGCGGTTATGGGGTAATGGCCATTTTCAAAATGGAGGACAGAGAATTCCACAGTCACAGTGAACAAGATGCAGGAGAGGAGAAAGAGATTGATGATTAGACTACACAGGAGGTAAGTATGACGTGTTCATGTTTATTTTGACTTAATTTTCAGTGTAGGTTCATTTTAAACGTAAACCAGTCACGACTCTCCAATCTGAAACTACCTTTTGCCTGAAGTTTTATCCTCCTGGACCCCATTATTTACGATATTGGGGTTTGGTTTACCACTGTTGGAGCACATCAGAGACCGGCCAGCAAACTGGATTTTTTAAAAAGTGTTTACTACAATGGTGCAAAACTTCGCAACCCTCTCCTGGGTTAAATCAGGTGATAGTGAGGATTTCTGAAAGTTTAGTACTCAAGTTAACTTCCATCACATGCAACACTTGTCATTTTTCAAAAATCCAGGACCATTTGCAAGTATTAGGCTGGATTATCACCGTACTAATTCCTTTTCTGTTTAAACCAAGCAGTTTGGCATCAGTTTTTAATCTGGTCTTTCTGCTCAGTTTTCTTGCATTGGCACCTGCTCAGTACCTGGCAACATCACGTTCACATTGGTACATGGCTTTAAAGGAGAGGTGTAGACAGAGGTGTATGGAAGCTGCCATATTTATTTTCATTTAAACAATACCAGTGGCCTGGCAGCCCTACTAGTCTCTTCGGCTGCAGTAGTGTCTGGATAACACCAGAAACAAGCATGCAGCTAAATCTTGTCGCAGGCTCCTTTCGAATAGAGGCAGCTCCGCCTCTATACGCGTCAATCAGCCCGGATCACCGCCTCTCCCCCGCCCCTCGGTCTTCCTTCACTGAAAGGGGCGGGGGAGAGGCGGAGATACGCGCTGATTGACGTGCATAGAGGCGGCAGCAAAATCCATGACCAAGAAAGTCGTGGATTTTGTCTGCCGTGTACCCCCGTGAGTTTGGGGTGATTGAGGGGGGTTTCAGCCGTGGTTCTGCAGCGTTTTAAGAGGGGCATTAATGTTAATGAGGTTTTTAAAATAAAAACCTCATTTTCAGGAGACTTCAGAGTCTCTTTAACAATAATTCTTTCTTGGACTTGGCCATGGAAAGTGTAGCTCATGGGTGGAGCTTATAGTGCCTGCCTCCCCATGATCAGGGCCCCCGAGCAGCCTGCTGTATAGCCTAACAAACGGAATTTTGATTGGCTACTTGAGACATTCTTTGTGCAGACTTTTCAGGAGTTACCCTGAGATCCTCCCTTTCTTTAGTACCAAACTCCTTCCCCACCCACAAGCCTCATTTATGCCAGACACTGACGGCTAACAAAAGTGACAAGTCCGCATCCCACTTCCACAAATATAATTTATATGCAAGAATAATAATAAAAAGTATTACCCAACAACAAATTCTAAGAAAATAATAGCTTTGGATAAGCTCACCTCCAAAATAACCATTCATAGAAGAATTCCACCCAGTGTAGGACGCTTCCTCACCATGTCATCGCAAATTTCCATATTTACAGTGCCTCCAGGAAATACTGGCATGGGAATAAATATATCCACCCCCAGCAGCTGCCACACAGATTTACTGGCCGATGTCGCAAGTTGCCAGTCGGACAGGTTAGGTAGACCTGCGAGTTAGGTTGGCACGCAGCCCACTCAAGTCCGCTGTAGTTGGATTGTTGCAGATGCTACGGATAGTTGTTCACTATGAAGACATGTACTAATTCATTATTAAATCGGTTCTAAACTGCTTTCTAATCTATGATTCAGCTACAGCACATTACTGATTTTGACAGTCTGGAGAGTTATAAGGAACCTTTGGCTGCTTGCAGTTTATGGACAATACCCTTCCAAAGTATCTTGCATATTGTGCACAATTAACAGCAGCATCCCTCTGTGACAGCTTTACTCACATCTGAGCCTTGTAGATCAGGTTTGATCCATGCTCTCTGCTATCTATCCTGTTCCTGTCTATAATGTATACTTTGTGTACACTAGCTCTATGATCTCTGCATCCCTGTGTGACAGCTTTACTCACACAACTGAGGCTCATAGATTAGGTCTGGTCATTGCTCTCTGATTTCCATCCTGTTCCATTCTATATTTTACAGTGTAGACTAAGGGCTGGTTCAGACGGGCGTTTTTGTGGCGTTTAACGCAGCGTTTTTTGGGATCTACTGCCATCCCATGCAAGTGAATGGGCGCGTTTAGAGCTGGCTTTTGCAGGCTTTCATGAAAGCCTGGCAGTAGATCCCAGCGTTGCGTCTAGTCTCAAAAGCAACATGCTGCTTTCAGAGGCAGTAAACGCGAGGAAACAATAGCAGAGACCAAAACTGCTAGCCTTGAACGCTTTTCAAAAGCTTTCAAAAGCTAGCTTTTAAACACTGGCGTTTAAACGCTGGCGTTTGAACGCAATGCCAAGCAAAAGCTCAGCAGACGCCCGTGTGAACCAGCCCTAACTCTATCTTCTCTTCATTCCTGTGTGACAGCTTTACTCACACATCTGAGGCTTGTAGATCAGGTCTGATCCATGCTCTCTGCTATGCACCCTGGTTCCTGTCTATAAGAGTACATTAGAAATGGTCACGACCAAATTTCAGCTTGGGGTGAAGCTGAATGGCAGCCCACCCTGCTGTAGGACAACTCCTGGGTGGCATTAATGCTATTCCCCCTCCAAGCAGTTGCAAGTCGGATTGGGGGGAGGGAATTTACTATGACAACAACCAAAGTGCTGCACCAAAATTAACGGATTCTGTAATGTATACTATGCACACCAGCTCAGAAATATCTACATCCCTGTGTGACAGCTTAACTTATATATCTGAGGCTTGTAGATCAGGTCTGATCACTGTTCTGTGTTATCCTTCCTGTTTATAATGTATACTGTGTACACAAACACAGATATCTCTGCATCCCTGTGTGACAGCTTTACTCAGGAGCTGTAGGTCAGATCTGATCATTGCTCTCTGCTAGCCATCCTGTTCCTGTCTATAATGTATACTGTGTACATTGTATACCAACTCTATGATCTCTGCATATCAGCTTTATTAGCCTGCCTTGTAGATCAGGTCTGATCATTGCTCTCTGCTATCCATCCTCTTCCTATGTATACTGTATACACTAGCTCTGATATCTCTGCATCACTGTGTGAGAGCTTAAAGGTGGCCATACACTGGCCCGATTCGCGGCCGTTTCGACAGCAGATTAGATCCTGGGATCAAATCTGCTGCCAATCGTTCGCGCTAAACGCACCCGCCGATCCGATTTCCTCCCGAAATCGGATCGGTCCGTCGATCGCGCCGTGCGGGAAATTACCCTCGATCGCCCGCAGGTAGGGTGCGCGTCGCTAGCGGCGACCGATCCGATCAGGTATACATTACCTGACGCTGGCTCCCGGGCATCTTCTCCGCGCTGCACCGCTCTGTTCCGGCTCCATCCCGGCGCTTCTTGTGTCACTGCAGTGACCAGGAAGTTCAAATAGAGGGCGCTCTATTTGAACTTCCTGGTCACGGAGTGACACAGGAAGCGCCGGGATGGAGCAAGAACAGAGCGGTGCGGTGCAGCGCGGAGAAGAGGCCCGGGAGCCAGCTTCAGGTAATGTATACTGGGGGCACAGGCGGCAGGAGCAGCTCAACAGATTGTGATCGGTTTCAGGCTAAAATCGATTCACAATCTGTTTGCAGTAAAGGCAGCCATACGATCCCTCTCTGATCAGATTCGATCAGATAGGGATCTGTCAGCTGGTCGATCTAATGGCAAATCGACCAGTGTATGGCTACCTTTAACACATCTGAGGCTTGTAGATCAGGTCTGATCACTGTTCTGTATTATCCTTCCAGTTCCTGTACATAGCCCTCTGACTTTCTGGGCAACAGGAAGTGATATACAGAGAGCAAGGACGAGATCGGACTAAAGATCACAGATATACAAGCTCAGCTATCACAAGGAAATTAGCAACAATGTGGGGAGGGAAATTGGCAGGGAGGATAATGGGGGAAGCTGTCAGAGTGTAATGCTGGGAATACACAGCTCGATTTTCAGCCATTAAAGGAGTCATCAGGCAATCTAAATAAAATAAGTGCTACTTACCAGGGGCTTCCTCCAGCCACAAGCTCCCAGCATGTCCCTCGCCTCAGCTCTACATCCCCGGCGATGACGTCAGGGTGACCTACAGGTCGGCCTGTACTGCGCCTGTGCAAGCAGCACTGTCAATCACCACAACGTAGGCCGGAGCGGACCTCATCGCCGGGAACCAGGACGGAGGTGCGGCGAACGGCTGAAGGGAAAGCTGCGGCGAGGGACGTGCTGGGAGCTTGAGGAAGCCCCCGATAAGTAACACTTATTTTATTTAGATTGCCTGATGACTCCTTTAAGATGGTTCGAGTGATGATTTCCAACGTCTGACCTCCAGCCCGATCGTTTCGCCGCTCGATTCCACATAGAAGACAATGGAAAAAAGATACGAAAAACAAACGGAAGATAAGAGAAATTGATCAGCGAAACGCTCGAGCGGGAGAATTGAAAGGAAAATCAAGCCGTGTATTCCCAGCATAAAGAGAAAATACTGAGCTGATGTGCACCACCCATCAGCTCCAGACCTGTAAGTCTAAACACGGTTTCTAAAAATTGGATGGATCTCAGATTTCCACAGGGGAGAAAAGTCTATAACTGCATTCTTTAGAGAAATATCTAAGCTGATTCTAATATATATATATTTTAAACCCCAATTACACCCCAGATTAAACAAGGCAAATTCTAACAGCAATTAGGCTGATAACCGTGTCTCGTTGACCATGGGTCACATGTGGCCAAGTGACCCCAAAGTAGGGAGAACAACAGATGCCATTACCATTACCCAGCATCCCTGCCTCACAACAGAAACCATGGGGCCAGATTTATCAAGAGTGTCTGAGACAAAATATTTGTAGGTTTTTAGAAATCAGTGCAGAACTGTCTCAGACATCCTAAGAAATCACTAGACAGTGCAGATTCCTCCCTAAACTGTAAGGAATAGGAGGAGTTAGGAAGGTCTCTCAGGCAGTGCAGTGTGTGAGGGGAATTGCTGTTGCTGAGGTAACCAACACACCTGCTGTCAGCAAGCTCTGAGAGGGGGGAGAAGCCCTTCACAAATCACATCTAGCCTGCACTATTTGCAGAACTGCTAATGAGCACTTCTTAATCTGCAGCAGTTAAGGAGTGGATTTGCACTTTTCTTAACTGTAGTGTAGCTCTAGAAATCCACCCTAAACTGCCACTATTACATAGGCTTTGGGAAGTTTCTTCCCATCATGCAGAATTGTTCTTCTGTTGGTTAGAACAGTTTTAGAAGAAAAAACTGTCGGTAATGCTTTGATAAATCTGGCCCCATGGGTCTACATAGAGAGGCAGGACTTGCTGTTCACAGGAAGTAGGTGGGGAACAACTGAAAGATCTCAATCAGCTGAGAAAAAATAGCCTGGCAATGGACATCTTACAGGGAACCGGAAGTGAGTGGGATATAGAGGATGATGTATTTATTTCCTAATACTCATATAGAGGTGTTTAGTGCTCTATTTTGGTTCTGATTTTGACATGATTAAGTAGCTCATCTAACTTGCAAAACATGATATCTGATGCTGCCATTACAGCAGTAGCATGTACTTCCTGCTGCACCTCTGACGCTGCCATTACTGCAGTAGCATGTACTTCCTGCTGCACCTCTGACGCTGCCATTACAGCAGTAGCATGTACTTCCTGCTGCACCTCTGACGCTGCCATTACTGCAGTAGCATGTACTTCCTGCTGCACCTCTGACGCTGCCATTACTGCAGTAGCATGTACTTCCTGCTGCACCTCTGACGCTGCCATTACTGCAGTAGCATGTACTTCCTGCTGCACCTCTGACGCTGACATTACTGCAGTAGCATGTACTTCCTGCTGCACCTCTGACGCTGCCATTACAGCAGTAGCATGTACTTCCTGCTGCACCTCTGACGCTGCCATTACTGCAGTAGCATGTACTTCCTGCTGCACCTCTGACGCTGCCATTACTGCAGTAGCATGTACTTCCTGCTGCACCTCTGACGCTGCCATTACTGCAGTAGCATGTACTTCCTGCTGCACCTCTGACGCTGACATTACTGCAGTAGCATGTACTTCCTGCTGCACCTCTGACGCTGCCATTACTGCAGTAGCATGTACTTCCTGCTGCACCTCTGACGCTGCCATTACTGCAGTAGCATGTACTTCCTGCTGCACTTCTGATGCCACCATTAGGCCCCATCCCTCAGCTGGTGGGAACAAATCTGTAGTGCAAGCTTGTAGACCCAGAGCCAACCACCTGCTTGTTTGTGCAATCACACACCTTAAAAAAGAACTCTAACAAAGTAACCTACAGGTTTGAAAATGAAGAACGTGTCACATTGCTGTTCAAACATTTTTCTCTCCAAGACAGGAGGGAGGTCTTTATAAGCAAGCTAGTAGCCGACAGCCTCACAAACTAAGTGCTGTAACGCAACTTCCATGGGGAATTCTCAGCATAAAACCGTGGGAGGATTTAACTTCTTCCGAATAGTGATGACAATGTGCGAACAGGTCAATGGAAAAAGTGCTTTTTTTTTTTACACAAAGAGCTGTCGATTTTCTAAGTGCTTTGTCCTTATACAGATTTCTGCACATGGGCATGGCTGTTAGAACGAGGAGGATGTGCCTTTTGCAGAAAGGGGCGCAGCCTTTCTACAATAACAGAGTCAAGATACACGGGGCTGGGTGGAGTTGTTCTTTGAGAAATATGTATGTGTTAAGACAGAATCCCCTCCCCCGCTATTGCACACACACGCATTGTAAACCAGAAGGGCCCGGGGTCCCTCGGGGGTTCATGTGTTGGTCTGTACTGGCTGGGAGTAAGGGGAGGGGGCGTGGCTCCAGGTCTGGGTCGGTAGGCCAGGTAACCGGGCGAGGCTCCAGTTTCATCATCCACTGAGGAAGAACTTCTTGTAGTATTTGTTCATCTGTTCCAGAAAGATGAAGGTGAGGACAGTGTGTGGCCCCAGCCGGGCGTAATACGGGGTGAAGCCCTTCCACAGGCTGAAGAAGCCTTCATATCGCACCACTTTCATCAGGACATCCTGTGTGCCGAGGAAAGAGAGGAGGATTACAGGGTAACAGGAACATCAAAGCACTGCACTCCTGACATACTCCTGAGTAACAGTACTCCAGACTCTCCTCTCCTGAGTAACAGTACTCCAGACTCTCCTCCCCCGAGTAACAGTACTCCAGACTCTCCTCCCCCGAGTAACAGTACTCCAAACTCTCCTCCCCGAGTAACAGTACTCCAAACTCTCCTCCCCCGAGTAACAGTACTCCAAACTCTCCTCCCCCGAGTAACAGTACTCCAAACTCTCCTCCCCCGAGTAACAGTACTCCAAACTCTCCTCCCCCGAGTAACAGTACTCCACTCTCCTCCCCTGAGTAACAGTACTCCAGACTCTCCTCCCCTGAGTAACAGTACTCCAGACTCTCCTCCCCTGAGTAACAGTACTCCAGACTCTCCTCCCCTGAGTAACAGTACTCCAGACTCTCCTCCCCTGAGTAACAGTACTCCAGACTCTCCTCCCCTGAGTAACAGTACTCCAGACTCTCCTCCCCTGAGTAACAGTACTCCAGACTATCGTCTCCTGAATAACAGTACTCCTAACTCTCCACCCGATATAACTCCATGCTCCTGACTACCCTCTCCTGATATACAGGATGGGCCATTTATATGGATACACCTTAATAAAATGGGAATGGTTGGTGATATTAACTTCCTTTTTGTGGCACATTAGTATATGTGAGGGAGGGAAACTTTTCAAGATGGGTGGTGACCATGGCAGCCATTTTGAATTTGGCCATTTTGAATCCAACTTTTGTTTTTTCAATAGGAAGAGGGTCATGTGACACATCAAACTTATTGAGAATGTCACAAGAAAAACAATATGTGCTTGGTTTTAATGTAACTATTATTTCATGAGATTCTCATTGTTTACAGCCATTGACATGTCGCCGAGAATAACACGCGAGGAGCGGAGAGAAATTGTGTTGATGTCTGGTGAACGCAGTAACCGGGTCATTGCAGGAGATTTCAATGCAAGACACCCTACGAGACCACCCATCTCCCAAGCTACAGTTAGCAAACTGCTTGCTAAGTCTCGTGAAACTGGTTTAGTGTTGGATTTTCCAAAATGTGGACGCATGAAGTCTGTCACTAATGAAGAAACATCAGTGGCTGTCCTAGCTTCATTCAGCAAGAGCCCACAGCGTAGCACTCGCCGCATGTCACTGGAGAGTGGCATTAGTCGAACATCCCTTCAGGCGGATGTTAGCTGCTCACAAATGGCACCCTTACAAACTCCAGCTACTGCAGCATCTCAACCAGGATGACCCAGATCGGTGCACTGAATTTGCAGAATGGGCCAAACAAAAATTGGAACAGGACCCTCAGTTTACGCAGAAGATTTTGTTCAGTGATGAGGCAAACTTTTATGTGAATGGTGAAGTTAAACAAAACCACCGCTATTGGTCTGACACTAACCCACATTGGATAGATCCCTCCAAGACTGTTGGAACAAAAAAAATATATGGTATGGTGTGGTATATGGGGTACAAAGATAGTGAGGCCATTCTTCATAAATGGAAACCTCAAGGACACTGGAGATGCGAAATTGCTACAGGATGATGTGTTTCCCTCTTTATGCACTGAAGCTGGCACATTCCCTGAGTTTTTCCAGCAAAATGGTGCACCACCACATTATGGGTGTCAGGTCTGAGCATTCCTAGATTAACAGTTTCCTGGAAAGTGGATTGGTCGTTATGGGCCAGTTGAATGGCCTACAAGGTCTCCCGACCCGACCCTCTTAGACTTTTATCTTTGGGGTCATCTGAAGGCAATTGTCTATGCTGTGAAGATATGAGAAGCACCTGAAACTACAGATGCTGGAAGCCTGTGCTAGCATTTCTCCTGTGGTGTTGCTATCAGTGTGTGAAGAGTGGGAGAAGAGGGTTGCATTGACAATCCAACACAATGGGCAGCACATTGCACACATTTTATAAGTGGTCACAAACTTGTAAATAACTCATGAAAGATTAAAGTTATGTTAAAAACCAAGCACATCATTGTTTTTCTAGTGAAATTCCCAATAAGTTTGATGTGTCACATGACCCTCTTCCTATTGAAAAAAACAAAAGTTGGATTCAAAATGGCCGACTTAAAAATGGCCGCCATGGTCACCACCCATCTTGAAAAGTTTCCCCGATCACATATACTAATGTGCCACAAACAGGAAGTTAATATCACCAACCATCCCCATTTTATTAAGGTGTATCCATATAAATAGCCCACCCTGTACTTTGTGCTCCTGAGTAACAGTACTCCACCCCTGATATACTCTGTGCTCCTGAGTAACATTACTTCCCATGCCTCTCTATACTCCTGAGTATCAGTACTCCTCCTTCCCCTCTTCTGATATACTCCGTGCTCCTCCTCCTGCCTCCTCTCTCCTGATATACCCTGTGCTCCTCCTCCTGCTTCCCCTCTCCTGATATATTCTATACTGCGGAGTAACAATACTGTACTGCAGGCGGCCTCGGTTTCTTCTGCCCGACCCGCCTCTCCTGAAACACTCTGCTGCATCAACTACGTAATGCTGGCTCTTAGTGTTAGCTGGCAGTGTTTATATGCAGTGTATGTTCTACACGCTCTCACCAGTCCATTCCTGTACTCAGGTTTGCCATCAATCATCCGCATGTTCTGTATCCTGCAGAGAGGAAGAGTTATCCAGTGTTAGCTTCATGGGCAAGGCATCGTCTCCGAATACAAAGCATTATAGATCATCAGGATCAGTTCCAGACTTTCTGCTGCCTGAAGCAGACATTGTCAGGACCCCCCCCCCCTTCCCATACATTTGAAATGCAATAGTTACCCAACATATGACACAAAGCAATCACCCCACATATAAACTGCAACAATTGCCATCACTAGGCATTATAGATACAAAAAATACCCCAACATCCTGCATATTATCCCCCCCAACCAAAGTGTAGTCACCACACCCGTGCCTATTCCGTGTGTGTGTGTGTGTGTGTGTGTGGTGTGGTGTGGTGTGGTGTGGTGTGGTGTGGTGTGGTGTGGTGTGTGTGTGTGTGTGTGTGTGTGTGTATACACGTGTACGTGAACGTGTGTTACAGAAAGTTCATGTGATTGAGGAAGAGGAGCATACCTGGTCTTTGCAATGTCCACAGGCATGGAGGCAGCGGTGGTGACCAGTCCGCTGATCATACTGGCACAGAAGTGACACAGAATGTCGTCCCGGAAGTATCCTGCAGGAAATAAGCACAGAGGAGGTCACCAGTGGGAGGAGTAACGTGGTGACAGTGCTGCCACCTTGCCGAGTGTAATGCTAACCTGGCAGGGACTGAGTTCATCATTAAAAGTTTCATGTGAATAAAACTACTGTCTAAACAAACCTTTCCTATCCTAAGACTCCTCATCCTGATATCCTGCCTGCCCACGTCACACTGCAGCATGCATCCTCCTACTGCTTCTATTGGCTGCCACAAGCCCCACCGTCTGCTTAGCCTGCCTCCTCAGTCTAGTGTCTGGATGGCAGATTTGCAGTCCAATATTGTCCAGGCCACACAGTCCATCAGCTACTCTCCGCCATTACAAGTGTACTGGTCATCAGCTTGCCGTGTATTTTACACATTTAGCCTTTAACTTCATAGGAGGTGCTAGAAACAGGAAAAGAAGGGAGGAGGTAATTCTCCCATAGAGGTCCTAGTGACAGGACAAGAAGAGGCTATTCTCCCATAGAAGAGCTAGAGATAAAAGGGGAGAAGGCTTTTCTCCTGTAGAGGTCCTAGGGACAGGACAGGAGGAGGTAATTCTTCTATAGAGGTCCTAGGGGCAGGATGAGTGAAGGCAATTCTCCCATAGATGTCCTAGAGACAGAAGAGAAGGAGGTAATTCTCCCATAGAGGTCAGAGGGACAGGTTGAGAGGAAGCAATTCTTCCGTAAAGGTCATAGGAAAGGACAGGAGGAGGCAATTCCCACAGAGGTCCTAGGGACGGGTCATGAGCAGGCTATTCTCCCATAGAGGTACTATGGACAGGACATGAGGTGGTAATTCTGCCACAGAGGTCCTAGGGACAAGATGGGAGGAGGTAATTCTCCTATAGAGGTCCTAGGGACAGAGCATGAGCAAGCTATTCTCCCATAGGAGATCCTACAGACAGGACATGAGAAGGTTATTCTTCCATATTAGGTCCTACAGACAGAACATGAGCAGGCTATTATCCCATAGGATAGACAGGACATGAGGAGGCTATTCTTCCATATTAGGTCCTACAGACAGGACATGAGCAGGCTATTCTCCCATAGGAGATCCTACAGACAGGACATGAGGAGGCTATTCTCCCATAGGAGGTCCTACAGACAGGACATGAGGAGGCTATTCTCCCATAGGAGGTCCTACAGACAGGACATGAGGAGGCTATTCTCCCATAGGAGATCCTACAGACAGGACATGAGAAGGTTATTCTTCCATAGGAGATCCTACAGACAGGACATGAGGAGGCTATTCTCCCATAGGAGATCCTACAGACAGGACATGAGCAGGCTATTCTCCCATAGGAGATCCTACAGACAGGACATGAGAAGGTTATTCTTCCATATTAGGTCCTACAGACAGAACATGAGCAGGCTATTATCCCATAGGATAGACAGGACATGAGGAGGCTATTCCCCCATATTAGGTCCTACAGACAGGACATGAGCAGGCTATTATCCCATAGGAGATCCTACAGACAGGACATGAGGAGGCTATTCTCCCATAGGAGGTCCTACAGACAGGACATGAGGAGGCTATTCTCCCATAGGAGAGCCTACAGACAGGACATGAGCAGGCTATTCTCCCATAGGAGATCCTACAGACAGGACATGAAGAGGCTATTCTCCCATAGGAGATCCTACAGACAGGACATGAGGAGGCTATTCTCCCATAGGAGATCATACAGACAGGACATGAGAAGGCTATTCTCCCATAGGAGATCATACAGACAGGACATGAGGAGGTAATTCTGCCACAGAGGTCCTAGGGACAGGATGGGAGGAGGTAATTCTCCCGGTGAGGTCCTAGGGACAGAGCATGAGCAGGCTATTCTCCCATAGGAGATCCTACAGACAGGACATGAGGAGGCTATTTTAGGTCCTACAGACAGAACATGAGCAGGCTATTCTCCCATAGGAGATCCTACAGACAGGACATGAGGAGGCTATTCTTCCATATTAGGTCCTACAGACAGAACATGAGCAGGCTATTCTCCCATAGGAGATCCTACAGACAGGACATGAGGAGGCTATTCTCCCATAGGAGATCCTACAGACAGAACATGAGCAAGCTATTCTCCCATAGGAGATCATACAGACAGGACATGAAGAAGCTATTCTCCCATAGGAGGTCCTACAGACATGACATAAAGAGGCTATTCTCCCATAGGAGATCCTACAGACAGGAAATGAGGAGGCTATTCTCCCATAGGAGATCATACAGACAGGACATGAGGAGGCTATTCTCCCATAGGAGATCATACAGACAGGACATGAGGAGGCTATTCTTCCATAGGAGATCCTACAGACAGGACATGAGAAGGTTATTCTCCCATAGGAGATCCTACAGACAGGAAATGAGGAGGCTATTCTCCCATAGGAGATCCTACAGACAACATGAGCAGGCTATTCTCCCATAGGAGATCCTACAGACAGGACATGAGAAGGTTATTCTCCCATGGGAGATCCTACAGACAGGACATGAGGAGGCTATTCTCCCATAGGAGATCCTACAGACAGGACATGAAGAGGCTATTCTCCCATAGGAGATCCTACAGACAGGACATGAAGAGGCTATTCTCCCATAGGAGATCATACAGACAGGACATGAGGAGGCTATTCTCCCATAGGAGATCCTACAGACAGAACATGAGCAAGCTATTCTCCCATAGGAGATCATACAGACAGGACATGAAGAGGCTATTCTCCCATAGGAGGTCCTACAGACATGACATAAAGAGGCTATTCTCCCATAGGAGATCCTACAGACAGGAAATGAGGAGGCTATTCTCCCATAGGAGATCATACAGACAGGACATGAGGAGGCTATTCTTCCATAGGAGATCCTACAGACAGGACATGAGAAGGTTATTCTCCCATAGGAGATCCTACAGACAGGAAATGAGGAGGCTATTCTCCCATAGGAGATCCTACAGACAACATGAGCAGGCTATTCTCCCATAGGAGATCATACAGACAGGACATGAGGAGGCTATTCTCCCATAGGAGATCATACAGACAGGACATGAGGAGGCTATTCTCCCATAGGAGATCATACAGACAGGACATGAGGAGGCTATTCTCCCATAGGAGATCATACAGACAGGACATGAGGAGGCTATTCTCCCATAGGAGATCATACAGACAGGACATGAGAAGGTTATTCTCCCATAGGAGATCCTACAGACAGGAAATGAGGAGGCTATTCTCCCATAGGAGATCATACAGACAGGACATGAGGAGGCTGTTCTCCCATAGGAGATCATACAGACAGGACATGAGGAGGCTATTCTCCCATAGGAGATCATACAGACAGGACATGAGGAGGCTATTCTCCCATAGGAGATCATACAGACAGGACATGAGGAGGCTATTCTCCCATAGGAGATCCTACAGACAGGACATGAGGAGGCTATTCTCCCATAGGAGATCCTACAGACAGGACATGAGGAGGCTATTCTCCCATAGGAGATCCTACAGACAGGACATGAGGAGGCTATTCTCCCATAGGAGATCCTACAGACAGGACATGAGGAGGCTATTCTCCCATAGGAGATCCTACAGACAGGACATGAGGAGGCTATTCTCCCATAGGAGATCATACAGACAGGACATGAGGAGGCTATTCTCCCATAGGAGATCATACAGACAGGACATGAAGAGGCTATTCTCCCATAGGAGGTCCTACAGACATGACATGAAGAGGCTATTCTCCCATAGGAGGTCCTACAGACATGACATGAAGAGGCTATTCTCCCATAGGAGATCCTACAGACATGACATGAAGAGGCTATTCTCCCATAGGAGATCCTACAGACAGGACATGAGGAGGCTATTCTCCCATAGGAGATCCTACAGACAGGACATGAGGAGGCTATTCTCCCATATTAGGTCCTACAGACAGAACATGAGCAGGCTATTCTCCCATAGGAGGTCCTACAGACAGGACATGATGAGGCTATTCTCCCATAAGAGGTCCTACAGACAGGACATGAAGAGGTAATTCTCCTATAGAGGTACTACAGACAGAACATGAGGAGGCTATTCTCCCATAGGAGGTCCTACAGACATGACATGAAGAGGCTATTCTCCCATAGGAGGTCCTACAGACAGGACATGAAGAGGTAATTCTCCTATAGAGGCACTTAGGACAGGACATGAGGAGATTATTCTCCTATAGAGGTGCTACGGACAGGACATGGGGAGGTAGCTGTTCATAGAGCAGATGGTAGACAATTCACAGGCAAACTGGGCCTTATCAAATGTAAACAAGTCTCTCACCCCTTGATGTCTGTATCGGGCAAAGGAAGCATAACTGCTGGTACTGTCATATATGTAATTGCATTAACACTTTACAAATGCTCATTAGCTACGGTGTTGTCTACACAGATAAAGAGAAGCACTCAAAGTTCACGAAAGTCCATTGGAGATCACAGATTTATTCATCACATTATATGCAGAGAAGATGGAGTCTTTATAAAGCAACTAATGACAAGTCACTGAAGACATGAGAGATAATCGCTGTTAACAGATACTATGATTATTATTATTTCAGGTTATTGATGCAGTAGTAGGTTTGTGCAGTTATGTATTAGTTCTTGTCATTGTATTAGCATTTTGTGACTTCTTACTATAAGTAGGTCCCTTATTACACATGCCATGCTTGCCCTTGTAGTGCTGCATAGAAAGGACAGACATCCGCTTATTCGTCACATCACCACAGATTTACCATTTACAATCCAATCCCGTCTTCTCGGTAATTACAGCGTTACTAACTGCAATAAATACAACCTACGCAGCAATTCTGTTCTGTTTCTTTACACCAGGGATCTGTATAGGGGAGGGAGGGGCCACTAGACACCAGGGATCTGTATAGGGGAGGGAGGATCACTAAACACCATGGAACTGTATATGGGGAGGGAGGGGGGCCACTAGACACCAGGGAACTGTATATGGGGAGGGAGGGGGGCCACTAGACACCAGGGAACTGTATAGGGGAGGGAGGGGGAGCACTAGACACCAGGGAACTGTATAGGGGAGGGAGGGGCCACTAGACACCAGGGAACTGTATAGGGGAGGGAGGGGCCACTAGACACCAGGGAACTGTATAGGGGAGGAAGAAGATGTAGCATTAGACACTAGGGAACTGTATAGGGGAGGGAGGGGGTCACTAGACACCAGGGAACTGTATATGCTGAGGGAGGGGGCCACTAGATACCAGGGAACTGTATAGGGGAGGGAGGGGCCACTAGACACCAAAGAACTGTATAGGAAAGGGAGGATGGGGCAATAGACACCAGAGAACTATATAGGGGAGGGAGGGGGCCAGTAGACACCAGGGAACTATATAGGGGAGGGATGTGGCCACTAGACACCAGGGAACTGTATAGGGGAGGAAGGACCACTAGACACCAGGGAACTGTATAGGAAAGGGATGGGGTCACTAGACACTAGGGAACTGTATAGTGGAGGGATGTGGCCACTAGACGCCAGGGAACTTTATAAGGTAAGGATGTGGCCACGCGACATTGAGATTGGCCCGTGACTTGGTCCCAGTGTTCAATTTTAGCCCACTTTGCATTGGAGTTTGACATCCCTGCTCTATGGAATCCAGAGCGTTCCCTCTACTTAGATATGAATCTAACCTAAAAGGGTGCAAAACATCTCCATTGAGAAGAATCAAGAGAAAAGTTTAATGAATTAGGCCCATTACTTCTGCACATGCACTTATTAAAAGGAGCACTACAGTAAAAAAAAAATTGTAAAATGTAAGTTTCTTGTTCATGCATGTATATTCATTGTACTCGTACATGTGTTCCAGAATAAAGTGCGCTATTCAGCTAGTAAAACTCAGGCAAGTTTTGGACTAGTCCATCTCACGGGGGATTCACAATATTTTTTTTTATTTTCAAAAGTATTGCCTGAAGCTTTGTGACCCATCCCTCCCCTTATGACATTGGATCAGTCCAACTGCCAGAATAGTGTGCAAGGGAGTAGGGAGGCTGGTTGACATCTTTGTACAGATTATTTCCAGGGAGAGCTTTTGTAAAGAGAGATAGTGAGAAACCCCCGAGAGGAGATGGACTAGTCCAGCATCTGTAAGTGACAGCAACATAGGAGAAAATCAATGCATAGTGCATTTGATTCTGGGAGAAATGTACATTGTATATGTATGCGCACACATGTATTATATATTTTATAGTTTCTGATGATAGTCGTCCTATCAAGCCAACCTGTAGTCAAGAGGAAAAAGAAAAAGCTGCAGGTTTCCCCGATCCTCCAGTGCCTACCGCGACCCCATTCATCTTTGTGGCTGCGCTGCCCTCCGTGCACAAGCCGTGCAGGCACAGGACGCTCCCAGCTGCGGGGGCGAGACGGGAGCATGCTCAGCAGCACAGAACGGGGCCTCTACCACAGGATCTAGGAGACTTTAGACTGTGGTGAGGGAGTGATCTGCGCGGAGGGGCTGGAGGAAGCCCCGGGTATGTACAAAGCTTTTCCCCCCTCATCTCAGGTTCACTTTAAATTTACCAACAGAGAAGCAGTACTTTCCTACAGAGCAGGAGGTTCCCCACCCATAAAGCAGGAATCGGGGGAATCCCGCAACGCAGATGGCTAATCCACTCCAGTGGAGAGCGGCTTTTCCCTACTGAGGCAAGTATAAGACTTAATTTTTTTCCCCTGACTACAGGTACCCTTTAAAGTGAACCAGAGACGAAGCACCCTCATATATTTTACCGTTTCATTTTTAACTGTTCAGATTGCTTCTCATCAGCCATGATAAAATCCCAGACTGAGCATTCAGTCTGGCTTTGCTCAGGATTTTTTTTTATAGCCGAGTCTGTGCTCTCTGGTGTTTTTTCAAGCCCAAGCCTGCCCCCTTGTGGCTCTGCTCAGGAATCATTATAGCTGACTCATTATAGCAAAGCCAGACTGAATGCTCAGTCTGAGATTTTATCATGGCTGATGAGACGCAGGCTGAACAGTTAAAAATAAAACAGAGAGCAGGGTAGGTGTTTTCTCTAATGTTCCCACTGATATATATGGTAAAATACATGAGGGTGCTTCGTCTCTGGTTCACTTTAAAAGGATACCCGAAGTGACATGTGACCTGATGAGATGGACATGTGTATGTACAGTGCCTAGCACACAAATAACTATGCTGTGTTCCTTTTTTTATTTCTCTGCCTGAAAGAGTTAAATATCAGGCATGTAAGTGGCTGACTCAGTCCTGACTCAGACAGGAAGTGACTACAGTGTGACCCTTACTGATAAGAAATTCCAACTATAAAACACTGTCCTAGCAGAAAATGGCTTCTGAGAGCAAGAAAGAGGTAAAAAGGGGAATTTCTTATCATTGAGGGTCACACTGTAGTCACTTCCTGTCTGAGTCAGGACTGAGTCAGCCACTTACATACCTGATATTTAACGGTTTTAGGTAGAAAGAAAAAAAGGAACACAGCATAGCTATTTGTGTGCTAGGCACTGTACATACACGTGTCTATCTCATGTCACGTCAGTTCGGGTATCCTTTAAAGAGACTCCGACCAGTACTGCAAAGTACTTAAATATGCATACCTTTATGTAGCTTGTGCTCTCCTCTTCATTTGATGAATCGCTACTCTACACCAAATAGTTTCCATTTGATTTCAATTTAAAAAATCGCGGCTGCCATCTTGGCTATGTTATAACTTCCGGTTCACCCCTGTCTTCTCTGTTAGAGAAGTGCATCACTGAATGAAGCAGGAAGAGGAAGTGACACGCATGGCCATTGCAAGAGGCTCCTCCAGAGGGGTCATAGCATGACTTTGTTGGAAGTCGTCTGGCCCCATGCATTTTATATTGGCAATACCAGGGGGAGTTTGGATAAAACAAGTGGCTGGTAAGTGTGCTGACACAGTCAATTGATTGTGGGTATGCTTAAAGTCATACCTATGAGAGGTACTCTGAGTCCCTTTAAAAGACAACTGCAGTGAGAGGTATACGGAGGCTGCCATATTTATATCCTTCTAAACAATACCAGTTGCCTGGCAGCCCTGCTGATCTATTTGGCTGAAGTAGTGTGTATATCACACCAGAAACAAGCATGCAGCTAATCTTGTTGGGTCGGACAATAACGTCAGAAACTCCTGATTTGCTGCATTGTTGTTCTGGGTCTATGGGGCAGAGGATCAGCAGGATAGCCAGGCAACTGGTATTGCTTAAAAGGAAGTAAATATGGCAGCCTCCATGTACCTCTCACAACAGTTGCCCTTTAAGCACATTTTTACATCAAACATAAGCCTTGCTAAGCAGAACGCATCATTACAACATACCTGAATCCAAGAGGAACTGCTTGGACTGTGAATACGATGCTAGCTGCGCAGCGTTCACAACCACAGCGCGTGCCATGGTGGGTACACAGCCCTGCAAAACAGAACAGTGTTAGTCCACAGATCCTGCTACACTACCACCCATAGACACACAGTCCACTAGGACTATAGGTGAACAGTCCTTGCCAGAAGAGTGATAATTCTGTCTAGCCAGTCACGTTCTGCTGACTGGACAGCTGTTCAGCACAATCAACAGACTGGCTTATCTTCCAATGAGCAGGCAGGTAACAATATCATCTAAAGGGCCATACTCACGCTTGACAAATACTGCCCGATTGTCGTCTGACTTTAGTCCGTTTTAGACTGTTGGAAGACAATCAGGCGTGTGCACGCGTGCAAATGACTTGGCGAGTGACTGATAACAGGCGTTGCACTGTCGGATCTATGTTGCCCTATGGTTGTCTGATATTGTGCCATTGGTCCGTGTGTACAAGTCGTTTGAACGACTGTAAAACGACTTGTACTTGTTTTCAATGTGTAGTCCGTTGTTCCGTTTGCGTGCGCAGTATGTAAATGAGTTGATTGTTTATCCGTCTGGACACACAGGACATGCTGTACATCAGGTCTTTCAGTTCGTGGTGTTGTGCAGGTGGTTGTTTACACGTTGTGCACTCGTTGAATGTGTGTATGCGGCTTAAAGTGAACCAGAGACGAACCACCCTCATGTATTTTACCATATATATCAGTGGGAACATCAGAGAAAACACCCACCCTGCTCTCTGTTTCACCCTTCACTGCTCAGCCCTGCTTGTAACCAGCTCTGATAAAAATCCAGGACTGAGCATTCAGTCTGGCTTTGCTCAGGAATTATTATAGCCGAGTGACTTCTCTGATGTCTTTTCGAGCCCAATCCTGCCCCCTTGTGGCTCTTCTATAATGACTCAGCTATAATACATAGTTACATAGTTATTTTGGCTGAAAAAAGACATACGTCCATCGAGTTCAACCAGTACAAAGTACAACTCCAGCCCGTCCCCCACATACCCCTGTTGATCCAGAGGAAGGCGAAAAAAACCCCACCAGGCATGGTCCAATTAGCCCCAAATGGGAAAAATTCCTTCCTGACTCCAGATGGCAATCAGATAAAATCCCTGGATCAACATCATTAGGCATAACCTAGTAATTGTAGCCATGGATGTCTTTCAACATGATTCCTGAGCAAAGCCAGACTTTTATCAGGGCTGATAACAAGCAGGCTGAGCAGTGAAGGATGAAACAGAGAGCAGGGTAGGTGTTTTCTCTAATGTTCCCACTGATATATATGGTAAAATACATGAGGGTGCTTCATCTCTGGTTCACTTCAAGCGGTATTGTCACCATAAAAATCAAATTTCAACAGCAACTGGTCTGTGTATTAAGTGATAAAGATGCTAATCCTGCATTCAAAACTTTTTTTCTGCTGTTATGGTTTGGAGTTATTACAAACTATAGGAGCACTGGCCCTAGTGCCAAAAAGTTGAATGCTGGGAGTTATTTTGAATGCTGGGAGTTCTTTTTATCTAGAATATATTCCACTTCCATTTATTTCCCTGCCTAGCTGATCACTTGTGTTTACAAGCAAGGCTGAGGTGATTGGATTGGATGTGTAAATAAAATAAAAGACTCTGGGAGGAGGGCAGCTAATGAATACACAATGAGTAAGAGAAGGGAGGGGGGAAAGCAAGAGTCAGAGAGGATATGATGTCAGCATTAGCTTGGCAAGATGGCCACTGCCTAGAAAAGGATTTTCTGCTTTTCCTTTGTAAAATTCACAGGAATCATTATGTGGATAGCACAATACATCTGTTATGTAAGTAGAAGTAGTATTTATCTACTTCACAGGTGTAGAACTCCAGGCCTGGAGTGCCAGATCCATTCCAGTGTTTAGGATGGACTGAGAAGAAAAGGAATGTGTTCTACCTGATGGACGACACCTTTCCTGATTCAGACCCATTAATTCATTTGAGCTGTATCAAAAATGTGCGAGGATCTCAGCCCTCGTAGGACCGGTTTGACATACCTGATCTACTTATATATGTGGTTTTTATTTCTAGGTTAGCATGGGTGTCGCTTGTTCTTTAAAGTGAGTACTGGTGCTGTGTGTGCATAGGTTCTTTAGTTCCTATACAGTATATGTACATCTACTCAGTGTGCACTTGTACTCTGTATCACCTTTGTAATTATACTACTTAAAGCAGAAGTGAGGGGGATGTGGAGGCTGCCATATTTACTTCCTTTTAAGCAATACCAGTTGCCTGGCAGACCTGCTGATCCTCTGCCTCTAATACTTTTAGCCATAGCCCCTGAACAAGCATGCAGCAGATCAGGTGTTTCTGACATTATTATCAGATCTGACAAGATTATCTGCATGCTTGTTTCTGGTGTGTTATTCAGACACTACTGCAGCCCTAAGAGACCAGCAGGGCAGCCAGGCAACTGGTATTGTTTAACAGGAAATAAATATGGCAGCCTCCATGTTCTTCTCACTTCAGTTGTCCTTTAAAAGGTACAGAACATTTGGAAGCAATGATGTGGCCATGCGATTCTTGTTCTGCCTGTGACAACGTATGACGATAACGGAGGAGATAAAGCTAACATACAGCTAGTGGCGTCACTCCTGCTCTGTGTCCCTGCAGGGTAATGGGTGGGCGGGGCATGCAGGACTCACCCTCCACAGCGTGGTCACGCCCTCCTCCCTGGACATCCTCACCAGGGCATTGAATACATTGCTGTAGCCTCTTCTCTGGTCAACCGGTAACCTGGAGGAAAAGAGGGTTCAGGTCAAATGAAACGTCTGTTAAGAGAAGCCACAAATAAACACAGCATAGCTATTAAAGTAGCGCCAGTGCTCAGCGACTCCCCGCACAGCGCCAGTGCTCAGCGACACCCCGCACAGCGCCACTGCTCAGCGACTCCCCGCACAGCGCCACTGCTCAGCGACTCCCCGCACAGCGCCAGTGCTCAGCGACTCCCCGCACAGCGCCAGTGCTCAGCGACTCCCCGCACAGCGCCAGAGCTCAGCGACTCCCCGCACAGCGCCAGAGCTCAGCGACTCCCCGCACAGCGCCAGAGCTCAGCGACTCCCCGCACAGCGCCAGAGCTCAGCGACTCCCCGCACAGCGCCAGAGCTCAGCGACTCCCCGCACAGCGCCAGTGCTCAGCGACTCCCCGCACAGCGCCAGAGCTCGGCGACTCCCCGCACAGCGACTCCCCGCACAGCGCCAGAGCTCAGCGACTCCGCGCACAGCGCCAGAGCTCAGCGACTCCCCGCACAGCGACTCCCCGCACAGCGCCAGAGCTCAGCGACGACCCCGCACAGCGCCAGGTCTCAGCGACTCCACGCACAGCGCCAGGTCTCAGCGACTCCACGCACAGCGCCAGGTCTCAGCGACTCCACGCACAGTGCTAGGTCTCAGCGACTCCACGCACAGCGCCAGGTCTCAGCGACTCCACGCACAGCGCCAGGTCTCAGCGACTCCACGCACAGCGCCAGGTCTCAGCGACTCCACGCACAGCGCCAGGTCTCAGCGACTCCCCGCACAGCGCCAGGTCTCAGCGACTCCCCGCACAGCGCCAGGTCTCAGCGACTCCCCGCACAGCGCCAGGTCTCAGCGACTACTCCCCGCACAGCGCCAGTGCTCAGCGACACCCCGCACAGCGCCACTGCTCAGCGACTCCCCGCACAGCGCCACTGCTCAGCGACTCCCCGCACAGCGCCACTGCTCAGCGACTCCCCGCACAGCGCCAGTGCTCAGCGACACCCCGCACAGCGCCACTGCTCAGCGACTCCCCGCACAGCGCCACTGCTCAGCGACTCCCCGCACAGCGCCACTGCTCAGCGACTCCCCGCACAGCGCCAGTGCTCAGCGACTCCCCGCACAGCGCCAGAGCTCAGCGACTCCCCGCACAGCGCCAGAGCTCAGCGACTCCCCGCACAGCGCCAGAGCTCAGCAACTCCCCGCACAGCGCCAGAGCTCAGCGACTCCCCGCACAGCGCCAGAGCTCAGCGACTCCCCGCACAGCGCCAGTGCTCAGCGACTCCCCGCACAGCGCCAGAGCTCAGCGACTCCCCGCACAGCGACTCCCCGCACAGCGCCAGAGCTCAGCGACTCCGCGCACAGCGCCAGAGCTCAGCGACTCCCCGCACAGCGCCAGGTCTCAGCGACTCCACGCACAGCGCCAGGTCTCAGCGACTCCACGCACAGCGCCAGGTCTCAGCGACTCCACGCACAGCGCCAGGTCTCAGCGACTCCACGCACAGCGCCAGGTCTCAGCGACTCCACGCACAGCGCCAGGTCTCAGCGACTCCACGCACAGCGCCAGGTCTCAGCGACTCCACGCACAGCGCCAGGTCTCAGCGACTCCACGCACAGCGCCAGGTCTCAGCGACTCCACGCACAGCGCCAGGTCTCAGCGACTCCACGCACAGCGCCAGGTCTCAGCGACTCCCCGCACAGCGCCAGGTTCTAAGCGACTCCCCGCACAGCGCCAGGTTCTAAGCGACTACTCCCCGCAGAGCGCCAGGTCTCAGCGACTCCCCGCACAGCGCCAGGTCTCAGCGACTCCCCGCACAGCGCCAGGTTCTAAGCGACTACTCCCCGCAGAGCGCCAGGTCTCAGCGACTACTCGCCGCAGAGCGCCAGGTCTCAGCGACTACTCGCCGCAGAGCGCCAGATCTCAGCGACTACTCCCCGCAGAGCGCCAGATCTCAGCGACTACTCCCCGCAGAGCGCCAGATCTCAGCGACTCCCCGCAGAGCGCCAGATCTCAGCGACTACTCCCCGCAGAGCGCCAGATCTCAGCGACTCCCCGCAGAGCGCCAGATCTCAGCGACTACTCGCCGCAGAGCGCCAGGTCTCAGCGACTACTCGCCGCAGAGCGCCAGGTCTCAGCGACTACTCCACGCAGAGCGCCAGATCTCAGCGACTCCCCGCAGAGCGCCAGGTCTCAGCGACTACTCTACGCAGAGCGCCAGATCTCAGCGACTCCCCGCAGAGCGCCAGATCTCAGCGACTACTCCCCGCAGAGCACCAGATCTCAGCGACTCCCCGCAGAGCGCCAGATCTCAGCGACTACTCCCCGCAGAGCGCCAGATCTCAGCGACTCCCCGCAGAGCACCAGATCTCAGCGACTACTCCCCGCAGAGCGCCAGATCTCAGCGACTACTCCCCGCAGAGCACCAGATCTCAGCGACTCCCCGCAGAGCACCAGATCTCAGCGACTACTCCCCGCAGAGCGCCAGATCTCAGCGACTACTCCCCGCAGAGCGCCAGATCTCAGCGACTCCCCGCAGAGCGCCAGGTCTCAGCGACTACTCTACGCAGAGCGCCAGATCTCAGCGACTACTCTACGCAGAGCGCCAGATCTCAGCGACTCCCCGCAGAGCGCCAGATCTCAGCGACTCCCCGCAGAGCGCCAGATCTCAGCGACTCCCCGCAGAGCGCCAGGTCTCAGCGACTACTCCCCGCAGAGCGCCAGATCTCAGCGACTCCCCGCAGAGCGCCAGGTCTCAGCGACTACTCTACGCAGAGCGCCAGATCTCAGCGACTCCCTGCAGAGCGCCAGATCTCAGCGACTCCCTGCAGAGCACCAGATCTCAGCGACTCCCCGCAGAGCACCAGATCTCAGCGACTCCCCGCAGAGCGCCAGATCTCAGCGACTCCCAGCAGAGCGCCAGATCTCAGCGACTCCCAGCAGAGCGCCAGATCTCAGCGACTCCCCGCAGAGCACCAGATCTCAGCGACTCCCCGCAGAGCGCCAGGTCTCAGCGACTACTCCCCGCAGAGCGCCAGGTCTCAGCGACTCCCCGCAGAGCACCAGATCTCAGCGACTCCCCGCAGAGCACCAGATCTCAGCGACTCCCCGCAGAGCACCAGATCTCAGTGACTGCCCGCAGAGCACCAGATCTCAGCGACTCCCCGCAGAGCACCAGATCTCAGCGACTCCCCGCAGAGCGCCAGGTCTCAGCGACTCCCCGCAGAGCACCAGATCTCAGTGACTCCCTGCAGAGCACCAGATCTCAGCGACTCCCCGCAGAGCGCCAGATCTCAGCGACTCCCCGCAGAGCACCAGATCTCAGCGACTCCCAGCAGAGCGCCAGATCTCAGCGACTCCCCGCAGAGCACCAGATCTCAACGACTCCCAGCAGAGCGCCAGATCTCAGCGACTCCCCGCAGAGCACCAGATCTCAGCGACTCCCCGCAGAGCACCAGATCTCAGCGACTCCCCGCAGAGCACCAGATCTCAGTGACTGCCCGCAGAGCACCAGATCTCAGTGACTCCCTGCAGAGCACCAGATCTCAGTGACTCCCTGCAGAGCACCAGATCTCAGTGACTCCCTGAGGTTGACTAAAGGTTGATTCCCATATATATATATATAAGACACTGACATATATATATACTGTAGCGGCGTCACGCAAATGATCTCTGGCACTCCTCCCTGTTACAGCCAGATCTCAGCGACTCCCAGCAGAGCGCCAGATCTCAGCGACTCCCAGCAGAGCGCCAGATCTCAGCGACTCCCAGCAGAGCGCCAGATCTCAGCGACTCCCAGCAGAGCGCCAGATCTCAGCGACTCCCCGCAGAGCACCAGATCTCAGCGACTCCCAGCAGAGCACCAGATCTCAGCGACTCCCAGCAGAGCACCAGATCTCAGCGACTCCCCGCAGAGCACCAGATCTCAGCGACTCCCAGCAGAGCGCCAGATCTCAGCGACTCCCAGCAGAGCACCAGATCTCAGCGACTCCCCGCAGAGCACCAGATCTCAGCGACTCCCAGCAGAGCACCAGATCTCAGCGACTCCCAGCAGAGCACCAGATCTCAGTGACTCCCAGCACAGCGCCAGGTCTCAGCGACTCCACGCACAGCGCCAGGTCTCAGCGACTCCCCGCACAGCGCCAGGTCTCAGCGACTCCCCGCACAGCGCCAGGTTCTAAGCGACTCCCCGCACAGCGCCAGGTCTCAGCGACTACTCCCCGCACAGCGCCAGTGCTCAGCGACACCCCGCACAGCGCCACTGCTCAGCGACTCCCCGCACAGCGCCACTGCTCAGCGACTCCCCGCACAGCGCCACTGCTCAGCGACTCCCCGCACAGCGCCAGTGCTCAGCGACACCCCGCACAGCGCCACTGCTCAGCGACTCCCCGCACAGCGCCACTGCTCAGCGACTCCCCGCACAGCGCCACTGCTCAGCGACTCCCCGCACAGCGCCACTGCTCAGCGACTCCCCGCACAGCGCCAGTGCTCAGCGACTCCCCGCACAGCGCCAGAGCTCAGCGACTCCCCGCACAGCGCCAGAGCTCAGCGACTCCCCGCACAGCGCCAGAGCTCAGCGACTCCCCGCACAGCGCCAGAGCTCAGCGACTCCCCGCACAGCGCCAGAGCTCAGCGACTCCCCGCACAGCGCCAGTGCTCAGCGACTCCCCGCACAGCGCCAGAGCTCAGCGACTCCCCGCACAGCGACTCCCCGCACAGCGCCAGAGCTCAGCGACTCCGCGCACAGCGCCAGAGCTCAGCGACTCCCCGCACAGCGCCAGAGCTCAGCGACGACCCCGCACAGCGCCAGGTCTCAGCGACTCCACGCACAGCGCCAGGTCTCAGCGACTCCCCGCACAGCGCCAGGTCTCAGCGACTCCCCGCACAGCGCCAGGTTCTAAGCGACTCCCCGCACAGCGCCAGGTCTCAGCGACTCCCCGCACAGCGCCAGGTCTCAGCGACTACTCCCCGCACAGCGCCAGTGCTCAGCGACACCCCGCACAGCGCCACTGCTCAGCGACTCCCCGCACAGCGCCACTGCTCAGCGACTCCCCGCACAGCGCCACTGCTCAGCGACTCCCCGCACAGCGCCAGTGCTCAGCGACACCCCGCACAGCGCCACTGCTCAGCGACTCCCCGCACAGCGCCACTGCTCAGCGACTCCCCGCACAGCGCCACTGCTCAGCGACTCCCCGCACAGCGCCACTGCTCAGCGACTCCCCGCACAGTGCCAGTGCTCAGCGACTCCCCGCACAGCGCCAGAGCTCAGCGACTCCCCGCACAGCGCCAGAGCTCAGCGACTCCCCGCACAGCGCCAGAGCTCAGCGACTCCCCGCACAGCGCCAGAGCTCAGCGACTCCCCGCACAGCGCCAGAGCTCAGCGACTCCCCGCACAGCGCCAGTGCTCAGCGACTCCCCGCACAGCGCCAGAGCTCAGCGACTCCCCGCACAGCGACTCCCCGCACAGCGCCAGAGCTCAGCGACTCCGCGCACAGCGCCAGAGCTCAGCGACTCCCCGCACAGCGCCAGAGCTCAGCGACGACCCCGCACAGCGCCAGGTCTCAGCGACTCCACGCACAGCGCCAGGTCTCAGCGACTCCACGCACAGCGCCAGGTCTCAGCGACTCCACGCACAGCGCCAGGTCTCAGCGACTCCACGCACAGCGCCAGGTCTCAGCGACTCCACGCACAGCGCCAGGTCTCAGCGACTCCACGCACAGCGCCAGGTCTCAGCGACTCCACGCACAGCGCCAGGTCTCAGCGACTCCACGCACAGCGCCAGGTCTCAGCGACTCCACGCACAGCGCCAGGTCTCAGCGACTCCACGCACAGCGCCAGGTCTCAGCGACTCCACGCACAGCGCCAGGTCTCAGCGACTCCACGCACAGCGCCAGGTCTCAGCGACTCCACGCACAGCGCCAGGTCTCAGCGACTCCCCGCACAGCGCCAGGTTCTAAGCGACTCCCCGCACAGCGCCAGGTCTCAGCGACTCCCCGCACAGCGCCAGGTCTCAGCGACTCCCCGCACAGCGCCAGGTTCTAAGCGACTACTCCCCGCAGAGCGCCAGGTCTCAGCGACTACTCGCCGCAGAGCGCCAGGTCTCAGCGACTACTCCCCGCAGAGCGCCAGATCTCAGCGACTACTCCCCGCAGAGCGCCAGATCTCAGCGACTACTCCCCGCAGAGCGCCAGATCTCAGCGACTCCCCGCAGAGCGCCAGATCTCAGCGACTACTCCCCGCAGAGCGCCAGATCTCAGCGACTACTCCCCGCAGAGCGCCAGATCTCAGCGACTACTCCCCGCAGAGCGCCAGGTCTCAGCGACTACTCCCCGCAGAGCGCCAGGTCTCAGCGACTCCCCGCAGAGCACCAGATCTCAGTGACTCCCCGCAGAGCGCCAGATCTCAGCGACTCCCCGCAGAGCGCCAGATCTCAGCGACTCCCAGCAGAGCACCAGATCTCAGCGACTCCCCGCAGAGCACCAGATCTCAGCGACTACTCCACGCAGAGCGCCAGGTCTCAGCGACTCCCCGCAGAGCACCAGATCTCAGTGACTCCCCGCAGAGCGCCAGATCTCAGCGACTCCCCGCAGAGCACCAGATCTCAGCGACTCCCAGCAGAGCACCAGATCTCAGCGACTCCCCGCAGAGCACCAGATCTCAGCGACTCCCAGCAGAGCACCAGATCTCAGCGACTCCCCGCAGAGCACCAGATCTCAGCGACTGCCCGCAGAGCACCAGATCTCAGCGACTCCCCGCAGAGCACCAGATCTCAGCGACTCCCCGCAGAGCACCAGATCTCAGCGACTCCCCGCAGAGCACCAGATCTCAGCGACTCCCAGCAGAGCACCAGATCTCAGCGACTCCCAGCAGAGCGCCAGATCTCAGCGACTCCCAGCAGAGCGCCAGATCTCAGCGACTCCCCGCAGAGCACCAGATCTCAGCGACTCCCAGCAGAGCACCAGATCTCAGCGACTCCCAGCAGAGCACCAGATCTCAGCGACTCCCCGCAGAGCACCAGATCTCAGCGACTCCCAGCAGAGCGCCAGATCTCAGCGACTCCCAGCAGAGCACCAGATCTCAGCGACTCCCCGCAGAGCACCAGATCTCAGCGACTCCCAGCAGAGCACCAGATCTCAGTGACTCCCAGCACAGCGCCAGGTCTCAGCGACTCCACGCACAGCGCCAGGTCTCAGCGACTCCCCGCACAGCGCCAGGTCTCAGCGACTCCCCGCACAGCGCCAGGTCTCAGCGACTACTCCCCGCACAGCGCCAGTGCTCAGCGACACCCCGCACAGCGCCACTGCTCAGCGACTCCCCGCACAGCGCCACTGCTCAGCGACTCCCCGCACAGCGCCACTGCTCAGCGACTCCCCGCACAGCGCCAGTGCTCAGCGACACCCCGCACAGCGCCACTGCTCAGCGACTCCCCGCACAGCGCCACTGCTCAGCGACTCACCGCACAGCGCCACTGCTCAGCGACTCCCCGCACAGCGCCACTGCTCAGCGACTCCCCGCACAGCGCCAGTGCTCAGCGACTCCCCGCACAGCGCCAGAGCTCAGCGACTCCCCGCACAGCGCCAGAGCTCAGCGACTCCCCGCACAGCGCCAGAGCTCAGCGACTCCCCGCACAGCGCCAGAGCTCAGCGACTCCCCGCACAGCGCCAGAGCTCAGCGACTCCCCGCACAGCGCCAGAGCTCAGCGACTCCCCGCACAGCGCCAGAGCTCAGCGACTCCCCGCACAGCGCCAGTGCTCAGCGACTCCCCGCACAGCGCCAGAGCTCAGCGACTCCCCGCACAGCGACTCCCCGCACAGCGCCAGAGCTCAGCGACTCCGCGCACAGCGCCAGAGCTCAGCGACTCCCCGCACAGCGCCAGAGCTCAGCGACGACCCCGCACAGCGCCAGGTCTCAGCGACTCCACGCACAGCGCCAGGTCTCAGCGACTCCACGCACAGCGCCAGGTCTCAGCGACTCCCCGCACAGCGCCAGGTTCTAAGCGACTCCCCGCACAGCGCCAGGTCTCAGCGACTCCCCGCACAGCGCCAGGTCTCAGCGACTACTCCCCGCACAGCGCCAGTGCTCAGCGACACCCCGCACAGCGCCACTGCTCAGCGACTCCCCGCACAGCGCCACTGCTCAGCGACTCCCCGCACAGCGCCACTGCTCAGCGACTCCCCGCACAGCGCCAGTGCTCAGCGACACCCCGCACAGCGCCACTGCTCAGCGACTCCCCGCACAGCGCCACTGCTCAGCGACTCCCCGCACAGCGCCACTGCTCAGCGACTCCCCGCACAGCGCCACTGCTCAGCGACTCCCCGCACAGCGCCAGTGCTCAGCGACTCCCCGCACAGCGCCAGAGCTCAGCGACTCCCCGCACAGCGCCAGAGCTCAGAGACTCCCCGCACAGCGCCAGAGCTCAGCGACTCCCCGCACAGCGCCAGAGCTCAGCGACTCCCCGCACAGCGCCAGAGCTCAGCGACTCCCCGCACAGCGCCAGAGCTCAGCGACTCCCCGCACAGCGCCAGTGCTCAGCGACTCCCCGCACAGCGCCAGAGCTCAGCGACTCCCCGCACAGCGACTCCCCGCACAGCGCCAGAGCTCAGCGACTCCGCGCACAGCGCCAGAGCTCAGCGACTCCCCGCACAGCGCCAGAGCTCAGCGACGACCCCGCACAGCGCCAGGTCTCAGCGACTCCACGCACAGCGCCAGGTCTCAGCGACTCCACGCACAGCGCCAGGTCTCAGCGACTCCACGCACAGCGCCAGGTCTCAGCGACTCCACGCACAGCGCCAGGTCTCAGCGACTCCACGCACAGCGCCAGGTCTCAGCGACTCCACGCACAGCGCCAGGTCTCAGCGACTCCACGCACAGCGCCAGGTCTCAGCGACTCCACGCACAGCGCCAGGTCTCAGCGACTCCCCGCACAGCGCCAGGTCTCAGCGACTCCCCGCACAGCGCCAGGTTCTAAGCGACTACTCGCCGCAGAGCGCCAGGTCTCAGCGACTACTCGCCGCAGAGCGCCAGATCTCAGCGACTACTCCCCGCAGAGCGCCAGATCTCAGCGACTACTCCCCGCAGAGCGCCAGGTCTCAGCGACTACTCTACGCAGAGCGCCAGATCTCAGCGACTCCCCGCAGAGCGCCAGGTCTCAGCGACTACTCGCCGCAGAGCGCCAGATCTCAGCGACTACTCCCCGCAGAGCGCCAGATCTCAGCGACTACTCCCCGCAGAGCGCCAGGTCTCAGCGACTACTCTACGCAGAGCGCCAGATCTCAGCGACTCCCCGCAGAGCGCCAGGTCTCAGCGACTACTCGCCGCAGAGCGCCAGGTCTCAGCGACTACTCGCCGCAGAGCGCCAGATCTCAGCGACTACTCCCCGCAGAGCGCCAGATCTCAGCGACTACTCCCCGCAGAGCGCCAGGTCTCAGCGACTACTCTACGCAGAGCGCCAGATCTCAGCGACTCCCCGCAGAGCGCCAGGTCTCAGCGACTACTCCCCGCAGAGCGCCAGATCTCAGCGACTCCCCGCAGAGCGCCAGATCTCAGCGACTCCCCGCAGAGCACCAGATCTCAGCGACTCCCCGCAGAGCGCCAGATCTCAGCGACTACTCCCCGCAGAGCGCCAGGTCTCAGCGACTACTCTACGCAGAGCGCCAGATCTCAGCGACTCCCCGCAGAGCGCCAGGTCTCAGCGACTACTCCCCGCAGAGCGCCAGATCTCAGCGACTCCCCGCAGAGCGCCAGATCTCAGCGACTCCCCGCAGAGCGCCAGATCTCAGCGACTACTCCCCGCAGAGCGCCAGATCTCAGCGACTACTCCCCGCAGAGCGCCAGGTCTCAGCGACTACTCCCCGCAGAGCACCAGATCTCAGTGACTCCCCGCAGAGCGCCAGATCTCAGCGACTCCCCGCAGAGCGCCAGATCTCAGCGACTCCCCGCAGAGCACCAGATCTCAGCGACTACTCCCCGCAGAGCGCCAGATCTCAGCGACTACTCCCCGCAGAGCACCAGATCTCAGCGACTACTCCCCGCAGAGCACCAGATCTCAGCGACTACTCCACGCAGAGCGCCAGGTCTCAGCGACTCCCCGCAGAGCACCAGATCTCAGTGACTCCCCGCAGAGCGCCAGATCTCAGCGACTCCCCGCAGAGCACCAGATCTCAGCGACTCCCAGCAGAGCACCAGATCTCAGCGACTCCCCGCAGAGCGCCAGATCTCAGCGACTCCCCGCAGAGCGCCAGATCTCAGCGACTGCCCGCAGAGCACCAGATCTCAGCGACTCCCCGCAGAGCGCCAGGTCTCAGCGACTACTCTACGCAGAGCGCCAGATCTCAGCGACTCCCAGCAGAGCGCCAGATCTCAGCGACTCCCAGCAGAGCACCAGATCTCAGCGACTCCCCGCAGAGCACCAGATCTCAGCGACTCCCAGCAGAGCACCAGATCTCAGCGACTCCCTGCAGAGCACCAGATCTCAGCGACTCCCTGCAGAGCGCCAGGTCTCAGCGACTCCCAGCAGAGCACCAGATCTCAGCGACTCCCAGCAGAGCACCAGATCTCAGCCACTCCCCGCAGAGCACCAGATCACAGTGACTCCCCACAGAGCACCAGATCTCAGCGACTCCCCGCAGAGCACCAGATCTCAGCGACTGCCCGCAGAGCACCAGATCTCAGCGACTCCCAGCAGAGCACCAGATCTCAGCGACTCCCCGCAGAGCGCCAGATCTCAGCGACTCCCCGCAGAGCGCCAGATCTCAGTGACTCCCCGCAGAGCACCAGATCTCAGCGACTCCCAGCAGAGCACCAGATCTCAGCGACTCCCAGCAGAGCACCAGATCTCAGCGACTCCCAGCAGAGCACCAGATCTCAGCGACTCCCCGCAGAGCACCAGATCTCAGCGACTGCCCGCAGAGCACCAGATCTCAGCGACTGCCCGCAGAGCACCAGATCTCAGCGACTCCCCGCAGAGCGCCAGATCTCAGCGACTCCCCGCAGAGCACCAGATCTCAGCGACTCCCTGCAGAGCACCAGATCTCAGCGACTCCCCGCAGAGCACCAGATCTCAGCGACTCCCCGCAGAGCACCAGATCTCAGCGACTCCCCGCAGAGCACCAGATCTCAGCGACTCCCAGCAGAGCGCCAGATCTCAGCGACTCCCAGCAGAGCGCCAGATCTCAGCGACTGCCCGCAGAGCGCCAGATCTCAGCGACTCCCCGCAGAGCGCCAGATCTCAGCGACTCCCCGCAGAGCACCAGATCTCAGCGACTGCCCGCAGAGCACCAGATCTCAGCGACTCCCAGCAGAGCACCAGATCTCAGCGACTCCCAGCAGAGCACCAGATCTCAGCGACTCCCCGCAGAGCACCAGATCTCAGCGACTCCCCGCAGAGCACCAGATCTCAGCGACTCCCTGCAGAGCACCAGATCACAGCGACTCCCAGCAGAGCACCAGATCTCAGCGACTCCCCGCAGAGCGCCAGATCTCAGCGACTGCCCGCAGAGCACCAGATCTCAGCGACTGCCCACAGAGCACCAGATCTCAGCGACTCCCAGCAGAGCGCCAGATCTCAGCGACTCCCAGCAGAGCACCAGATCTCAGTGACTCCCCGCACAGCACCAGATCTCAGTGACTCCCCGCACAGCACCAGATCTCAGTGACTCCCCGCAGAGCACCAGATCTCAGTGACTCCCCGCACAGCACCAGATCTCAGCGACTCCCCGCACAGCACCAGATCTCAGCGACTCCCCGCACAGCACCAGATCTCAGCGACTCCCCGCAGAGCACCAGATCTCAGCGACTCCCAGCAGAGCACCAGATCTCAGCGACTCCCAGCAGAGCACCAGATCTCAGCCACTCCCCGCAGAGCGCCAGCTCTCAGCGACTCCCCGCAGAGCACCAGATCTCAGCGACTCCCCGCAGAGCGCCAGATCTCAGCGACTCCCAGCAGAGCACCAGATCTCAGCGACTCCCAGCAGAGCACCAGATCTCAGCGACTCCCAGCAGAGCACCAGATCTCAGCCACTCCCAGCAGAGCACCAGATCTCAGCGACTCCCCGCAGAGCACCAGATCTCAGCGACTCCCCGCAGAGCGCCAGATCTCAGCGACTCCCAGCAGAGCACCAGATCTCAGCGACTCCCAGCAGAGCACCAGCTCTCAGCGACTCCCCGCAGAGCACCAGATCACAGTGACTCCCCACAGAGCACCAGATCTCAGCGACTCCCCGCAGAGCACCAGATCTCAGCGACTGCCCGCAGAGCACCAGATCTCAGCGACTCCCAGCAGAGCACCAGATCTCAGCGACTCCCAGCAGAGCGCCAGATCTCAGCGACTCCCCGCACAGCGCCAGCTCTCAGCGACTCCCCGCACAGCGCCAGATCTCAGCGACTCCCCGCAGAGCGCCAGATCTCAGCGACTCCCAGCAGAGCGCCAGATCTCAGCGACTCCCAGCAGAGCGCCAGATCTCAGCGACTGCCCGCAGAGCGCCAGATCTCAGCGACTCCCCGCAGAGCGCCAGATCTCAGCGACTCCCCGCAGAGCACCAGATCTCAGCGACTGCCCGCAGAGCACCAGATCTCAGCGACTCCCAGCAGAGCACCAGATCTCAGCGACTCCCAGCAGAGCACCAGATCTCAGCGACTCCCCGCAGAGCACCAGATCTCAGCGACTCCCCGCAGAGCACCAGATCTCAGCGACTCCCCGCAGAGCACCAGATCACAGCGACTCCCAGCAGAGCACCAGATCTCAGCGACTCCCCGCAGAGCGCCAGATCTCAGCGACTGCCCGCAGAGCACCAGATCTCAGCGACTGCCCACAGAGCACCAGATCTCAGCGACTCCCAGCAGAGCGCCAGATCTCAGCGACTCCCAGCAGAGCACCAGATCTCAGTGACTCCCCGCACAGCACCAGATCTCAGTGACTCCCCGCACAGCACCAGATCTCAGTGACTCCCCGCAGAGCACCAGATCTCAGTGACTCCCCGCACAGCACCAGATCTCAGCGACTCCCCGCACAGCACCAGATCTCAGCGACTCCCCGCACAGCACCAGATCTCAGCGACTCCCCGCAGAGCACCAGATCTCAGCGACTCCCAGCAGAGCACCAGATCTCAGCGACTCCCAGCAGAGCACCAGATCTCAGCCACTCCCCGCAGAGCGCCAGCTCTCAGCGACTCCCCGCAGAGCACCAGATCTCAGCGACTCCCCGCAGAGCGCCAGATCTCAGCGACTCCCAGCAGAGCACCAGATCTCAGCGACTCCCAGCAGAGCACCAGATCTCAGCGACTCCCAGCAGAGCACCAGATCTCAGCCACTCCCAGCAGAGCACCAGATCTCAGCGACTCCCCGCAGAGCACCAGATCTCAGCGACTCCCCGCAGAGCGCCAGATCTCAGCGACTCCCAGCAGAGCACCAGATCTCAGCGACTCCCAGCAGAGCACCAGATCTCAGCGACTCCCCGCAGAGCACCAGATCTCAGCGACTGCCCGCAGAGCACCAGATCTCAGCGACTCCCAGCAGAGCACCAGATCTCAGCGACTCCCAGCAGAGCGCCAGATCTCAGCGACTCCCCGCACAGCGCCAGCTCTCAGCGACTCCCCGCACAGCGCCAGATCTCAGCGACTCCCCGCAGAGCGCCAGATCTCAGCGACTCCCTGCAGAGCACCAGATCTCAGCGACTGCCCGCAGAGCACCAGATCTCAGCGACTCCCTGCAGAGCACCAGATCTCAGCGACTCCCTGCAGAGCACCAGATCTCAGCGACTCCCCGCAGAGCACCAGATCTCAGCGACTCCCCGCAGAGCACCAGATCTCAGCGACTCCCCGCAGAGCACCAGATCTCAGCGACTCCCCGCAGAGCACCAGATCTCAGCGACTCCCCGCAGAGCACCAGATCTCAGCGACTCCCAGCAGAGCACCAGATCTCAGCGACTCCCAGCAGAGCGCCAGATCTCAGCGACTCCCAGCAGAGCGCCAGATCTCAGCGACTGCCCGCAGAGCACCAGATCTCAGCGACTGCCCGCAGAGCACCAGATCTCAGCGACTCCCAGCAGAGCACCAGATCTCAGCGACTCCCCGCAGAGCACCAGATCTCAGCGACTCCCCGCAGAGCACCAGATCTCAGCGACTCCCCGCAGAGCACCAGATCTCAGCGACTGCCCGCAGAGCACCAGATCTCAGCGACTCCCCGCAGAGCACCAGATCTCAGCGACTCCCTGCAGAGCACCAGATCACAGCGACTCCCAGCAGAGCACCAGATCTCAGCGACTCCCAGCAGAGCACCAGATCTCAGCGACTCCCAGCAGAGCACCAGATCACAGCGACTCCCAGCAGAGCACCAGATCTCAGCGACTGCCCGCAGAGCACCAGATCAATGCGACTCCCCGCAGAGCACCAGATCTCAGCGACTCCCAGCAGAGCACCAGATCTCAGCGACTCCCAGCAGAGCACCAGATCTCAGCGACTCCCCGCAGAGCACCAGATCTCAGCGACTCCCCGCAGAGCACCAGATCTCAGCGACTCCCCGCAGAGCACCAGATCTCAGCGACTGCCCGCAGAGCACCAGATCTCAGCGACTGCCCGCAGAGCACCAGATCTCAGCGACTCCCAGCAGAGCACCAGATCTCAGCGACTCCCCGCAGAGCACCAGATCTCAGCGACTCCCCGCACAGCACCAGATCTCAGCGACTGCCCACAGAGCACCAGATCTCAGCGACTGCCCGCAGAGCACCAGATCTCAGCGACTCCCAGCAGAGCGCCAGATCTCAGCGACTACTCCCCGCAGAGCGCCAGATCTCAGCGACTCCCCGCAGAGCACCAGATCTCAGCGACTCCCAGCAGAGCACCAGATCTCAGCGACTCCCAGCAGAGCACCAGATCTCAGCGACTCCCCGCAGAGCACCAGATCTCAGCGACTCCCCGCAGAGCACCAGATCTCAGCGACTCCCCGCAGAGCACCAGATCTCAGCGACTCCCCGCAGAGCACCAGATCTCAGCGACTCCCTGCAGAGCACCAGATCTCAGCGACTCCCTGCAGAGCACCAGATCACAGCGACTCCCAGCAGAGCACCAGATCTCAGCGACTCCCAGCAGAGCACCAGATCTCAGCGACTCCCCGCAGAGCACCAGATCTCAGCGACTCCCCGCAGAGCACCAGATCTCAGCGACTCCCAGCAGAGCACCAGATCTCAGCGACTCCCCGCAGAGCACCAGATCTCAGCGACTCCCAGCAGAGCACCAGATCTCAGCGACTCCCCGCAGAGCACCAGATCTCAGCGACTCCCCGCAGAGCACCAGATCTCAGCGACTCCCCGCAGAGCGCCAGATCTCAGCGACTCCCAGCAGAGCGCCAGCTCTCAGCGACTCCCCGCAGAGCACCAGATCTCAGCGACTGCCCGCAGAGCACCAGATCTCAGCGACTCCCCGCAGAGCACCAGATCTCAGCGACTCCCGGCAGAGCGCCAGATCTCAGCGACTGCCCGCAGAGCACCAGATCTCAGCGACTGCCCGCAGAGCACCAGATCTCAGCGACTGCCCACAGAGCACCAGATCTCAGCGACTCCCCGCAGAGCACCAGATCTCAGCGACTCCCTGCAGAGCACCAGATCTCAGCGACTCCCTGCAGAGCACCAGATCTCAGCGACTCCCTGCAGAGCACCAGATCTCAGCGACTCCCCGCACAGCACCAGATCTCAGTGACTCCCAGCAGAGCACCAGATCTCAGCGACTCCCCGCAGAGCACCAGATCTCAGCGACTCCCCGCAGAGCACCAGATCTCAGCGACTCCCCGCAGAGCACCAGATCTCAGCGACTCCCCGCAGAGCACCAGATCTCAGCGACTCCCCGCAGAGCACCAGATCTCAGCGACTCCCAGCAGAGCACCAGATCTCAGCGACTCCCAGCAGAGCACCAGATCTCAGTGACTCCCCGCAGAGCACCAGATCTCAGCGACTGCCCGCAGAGCACCAGATCTCAGTGACTCCCTACAGATCTAGATCTCAGCGACTCCCAGCAGAGCACCAGATCTCAGTGACTCCCCGCAGAGCACCAGATCTCAGTGACTCCCTACAGATCTAGATCTCAGCGACTCCCCGCAGAGCACCAGATCTCAGTGACTCCCTACAGATCTAGATCTCAGCGACTCCCCGCAGAGCACCAGATCTCAGCCACTCCCCGCAGAGCACCAGATCTCAGTGACTCCCTACAGATCTAGATCTCAGCGACTCCCCGCAGAGCACCAGATCTCAGCGACTCCCCGCAGAGCACCAGATCTCAGCGACTCCCCGCAGAGCACCAGATCTCAGCGACTCCCCGCAGAGCACCAGATCTCAGCGACTCCCCGCAGAGCACCAGATCTCAGCGACTGCCCGCAGAGCACCAGATCTCAGCGACTGCCCGCAGAGCACCAGATCTCAGCGACTGCCCGCAGAGCACCAGATCTCAGCGACTCCCCGCAGAGCACCAGATCTCAGCGACTGCCCGCAGAGCACCAGATCTCAGCGACTGCCCGCAGAGCGCCAGATCTCAGCGACTCCCAGCAGAGCACCAGATCTCAGCGACTCCCCGCAGAGCACCAGATCTCAGCGACTCCCCGCAGAGCACCAGATCTCAGCGACTCCCCGCAGAGCGCCAGATCTCAGCGACTCCCCGCAGAGCGCCAGATCTCAGCGACTCCCCGCAGAGCGCCAGATCTCAGCGACTCCCCGCAGAGCGCCAGATCTCAGCGACTGCCCGCAGAGCACCAGATCTCAGCGACTCCCTGCAGAGCACCTGATCTCAGCGACTGCCCGCAGAGCACCAGATCTCAGCGACTCCCTGCAGAGCACCAGATCTCAGCGACTCCCTGCAGAGCACCAGATCTCAGCGACTCCCCGCAGAGCACCAGATCTCAGCGACTCCCCGCAGAGCACCAGATCTCAGCGACTACTCCCCGCAGAGCGCCAGATCTCAGCGACTCCCAGCAGAGCACCAGATCTCAGCGACTGCCCGCAGAGCACCAGATCTCAGCGACTGCCCGCAGAGCACCAGATCTCAGCGACTCCCCGCAGAGCACCAGATCTCAGCGACTCCCCGCAGAGCACCAGATCTCAGTGACTCCCCGCAGAGCACCAGATCTCAGCGACTCCCTGCAGAGCACCAGATCTCAGCGACTCCCCGCAGAGCACCAGATCTCAGCGACTCCCCGCAGAGCACCAGATCTCAGCGACTCCCCGCAGAGCACCAGATCTCAGTGACTCCCTGAGGTTGACTAAAGGTTGATTCCTATATACATATATATATATATATATATATATATATATATATATATATATATATATATATATATATATATATATATATATATATATATATATATATATATATATATATATATATATATATATATGACACTGACATATATATACTGTAGCGGCGTCACGCAAATGATCTCTGGCACTCCTCCCTGTTACAGCCTGATGCGTGTCTTCATCAAATCAATGTCAGCGCATTTGATATCCAGAAAGAATGTGCCTGTGTGTGTTGTGCTGCATCCCACCAGTGCGCAACAAACTGTCGTGAAAGACTCGGTGCAGAAGCCTGCGCCTGTTCTCCCTGCACGTTTCCCGTTCAACGCGCTGCAATACAATGTGGCGAGAACTGTCCCTTGCCTTAATGATATTATAAGTACTGTAATCCATTAACACTGCAAACCAGCTACTGGAAAGAGCACCTGCCAGAGATCACCCATTACTGACCTAAATAGCAGAACAAGTGTTGCTGAACAGTTTATGTGTCACTAAGTATGCAGCGTGACTACTGACAGGCTACACGTTCCAGGCATTCTGCCCATCACTTTCTGAGAAGGGCAGAGCAATAATAGGCTAACATTCTGCATAGCTTCCTGTGACTGCTGGAGGCGGTACAGAGAACCTGTCTATCTCCAACATGTTACAATGCTCACCAGCTTATACTCTCCCAGGGGACACTTCTTCTGGTGACAACCCTCCAGGGCGGGACTTCCTCTCTTTAAGAAGTATTTCTCTAACATAGGCATCAATTATTTCCGCATTCAGTAACACAGAAAACAGCTGATTTCACAGAAGTTTGTTAAAGGAAACCGAGCATCATTTTTGTTTAGTTTTTAAACTCCCACGGCATCTCAATGGCACATTCAAAATGCATGCTAAAATGTGGCTCATTAAAAACGTTCATTTTAACTCATTTTTTTACATTTAAAAAGGTTAATTACAGGAAGTATTCTATGTCCTACATCTGCAAGCCATCCTCAAGCAACAGAAAATGGACGGCAGAAAAGGACTTTTCTAATAAGACTTCACTGCCCAGAAGCTGATATCAAACAAACCCATTAACCATTAGATAGGGGGGAGGACGGGGACACTGCTTCAAACAGATAAGATAAGTCATACTTGATAAACTTCACACGCGCAGGGGGGGAGGGGGGGGGGGTCTCAAACATTGCAGCCCTTTCACCTATTTGAAACCAAGAGCTGCTAAGATCCCTTTAAATGTCTATTCACTAAGGCTGTTACTGGATGGAAAAGTAAACATTTCTGCAGTGAAGTAAATTACCGACTTGTGCAGAAAATACTGCAATAAATGTGAATTCACAAACATTAGAATGTTTTACATTCTGTAAAACAAGTGAGATGTTCAGTATCTCCAGCCTGGAGCTAACAATTAGCCAATCAGTAAAAAGGAAAGGCACCAGCTGATAGGAGGAGTCATCCTAACTACTCATTCTATTGGCACCGACGTACTGTAGCAGGACATCAGAAAAAACAACAACACCTTCATAGAGGTTTCCCTGTAAGCCTTTACACGTGAACAGGGTAAGACTAGTACACAGGAGGGACTAGAGGTGACAGATCTATAGGGAGGCGGGGATGCCTTTTCCTCTTCTATGCTGTCACAGAACAAAAACCTACAACTTACAGCTCCTGTTAGGCAGACCTTGAGTCAGAAAAATCATCACAGCTCTGGCTGGAAGCAGGAAAACCTGACATGACATAAAGCTTACTTGCAAAACGAATCGACAGCTGGTGACACTTCTACGTTTTACCAAACAGGCCTTCGTGAACTGAAACTCATGTGCTGTGTCCCTGGGACTGAAACCGAGACACAGCAACAAAGGTCAAACTTTGTACACATGTACAATAACTGTCGCCAGTCAGGCATCGGCACTCGATCCATGGGGAAAGTTTAGGGACGAGGCAGTACAGAGGCAGCGCTAGCTGTTCAGTTGCTATTGACAGGGGAGGGCAGGGCCGTCAGTACGGCGCACTATAGAGTAACACAGGAACAGGCGGGGCGAGTAGGAGTACGATGCCCTTAGCCTGTGCTCAGCCGAAACGTTCCGCCAGGAAGATAGCTCGTTGGCGCACCAAGTAGAGAGAAACTACGTATAGGCTTGGAGGTGCCCAAAAATAAAATTATTACAATATAAAAATGAGTGCAGGAGACTTACAGCAGATTTCAGCACTATGTTTTTGTCAGGAATCTGTGTGCAGACAGATCAAAGTGTTTTGCCATCAATTTGATTTTCCAGTGAGCCGTGGCTGCATCTGACTGCTCATTTGCTCAGATAAAAGCATGTTGTGTATTTTTGCAGTACAATGAAATAGAAAGTGAACACGGACAAGCTCTGAGAAGGACTAGTACACTATGTCCCCATGTTTGTCACATGTCACTTCAGGTATACTTAGAGCTGTGTAGAATATGTATGTAATATATATCTATGTATATTTGAAGCATAATCAAATTTACCGTCCATCTGCCGTCATTCTGATGAGAGCGACTTCCGCTGGCGTCCCCACAAAGGCTCCGGTGGCTCCGGCCGTCATGCCGATGGCGGCTTTCATTAGGAAGTTTGGTGGGGTGCCGTCCTCCTTCGTAAGCTTCTCAAACAAGATGGTGTAAATACCCAGACGTGTGGTGGTGTAGGTGGCCTGACGCAGGAGACCAGCTGACAACCTGCAGACACAAACACGGAGATATCAGAGGGTGACAAACCATATGTAACATAACCCAAAGTCCTTCTCCTGCAGGGTGGCACAGACAGAAGGGAGCTGTGAGTCTGCCCCTCCTCCTGCAGGGTAACACAGACAGAAGGGAGCTGTGAGTCTGCCCCTCCTCCTGCAGGGTGACAGACAGAAGGGAGCTGTAAGCCTGACCCTCCTCCTGCTGGGTGACACAGAGGGGAGCTGTGAGTCTGCCCCTCCTCCTGCATGGTGACACAGACGGAAGGGAGCTGTGAGTCTGCCCCTCCTCCTGCAGGGTGACACAGACAGAAGGGAGCTGTGAGTCTGCCCCTCCTCCTGCAGGGTGACACAGACAGAAGGGAGCTGTGAGTCTGTCCCTCCTCCTGCAGGGTGACACAGACAGAAGGGAGCTGTGAGTCTGTCCCTCCTCCTGCAGGTTGACACAGACAGAAGGGAGCTGTGAGTCTGTCCCTTCTCCTGCAGGGTGACACAGACAGAAGGGAGCTGTGAGTCTGTCCCTCCTCCTGCAGGGTGACACAGTCAGAAGGGAGCTGTGAGTCTGTCCCTCCTCCTGCAGGGTGACACAGACAGAAGGGAGCTGTGAGTCTGTCCCTCCTCCTGCAGAGTGACACAGACAGAAGGGAGCTGTGAGTCTGTCCCTCCTCCTGCAGGGTGACACAGACAGAAGGGAGCTGTGAGTCTGCCCCACCTCCTGCAGGGTGACACAGACAGAAGGGAGCTGTGAGTCTGCCCCACCTCCTGCAGGGTGACACAGACAGAAGGGAGCTGTGAGTCTGCCCCACCTCCTGCAGGGTGACACAGACAGAAGGGAGCTGTGAGTCTGCCCCACCTCCTGCAGGGTGACACAGACAGAAGGGAGCTGTGAGTCTGCCCCACCTCCTGCAGGGTGACACAGACAGAAGGGAGCTGTGAGTCTGACCCTCCTCCTGCAGGTTGACACAGACAGAAGGGAGCTGTGAGTCTGCCCCTCCTCCTGCAGGGTGACACAGACAGAAGGGAGCTATGAGTCCGATACTCCTCCTGCAGGGTGACACAGACAGAAGGGAGCTGTGAGTCTGTCCCTCCTCCTGCAGGGTGACACAGACAGAAGGGAGCTGTGAGTCTGTCCCTCCTCCTGCAGGGTGACACAGACAGAAGGGAGCTGCGAGTCTGTCCCTCCTCCTGCAGGGTGACACAGACAGAAGGGAGCTGCGAGTCTGTCCCTCCTCCTGCAGGGTGACACAGACAGAAGGGAGCTGCGAGTCTGTCCCTCCTCCTGCAGGGTGACACAGACAGAAGGGAGCTGTGAGTCTGCCCCTCCTCCTGCAGGGTGACACGGACAGAAGGGAGCTGTGAGTCTGCCCCTCCTCCTGCAGGGTGACACGGACAGAAGGGAGCTGTGAGTCTGCCCCTCCTCCTGCAGGGTGACACAGACAGAAGGGAGCTGTGAGTCTGCCCCTCCTCCTGCAGGGTGACACAGACAGAAGGGAGCTGTGAGTCTGCCCCTCCTCCTGCAGGGTGACACAGACAGAAGGAAGCTGTGAGTCTGTCCCTCCTCCTGCAGGGTGACACAGACAGAAGGAAGCTGTGAGTCTGTCCCTCCTCTCACAGGTGAAATTTGTTGCATCAAAGTTAGACTTAAAGCACAAGTGAGAGTGATATGGAGGCTGATTTATTTATTTCCTTTTAAATAATGCATATTGCTTGGCTGTCCTCCTGATCCTCTGTCTCTAATATTCAGGGATTAAATTGTGAGCCCATCAAAGGGACAGTTAAGTGACGAGACGTTACTCTGTTCAGCGCTGCTGGACCGCAGCGCTGTGCACATGGTTTTTACCTTCTTACTTTCTCTGCTCTGCCTGCCAGCTCCAAATGCGGCTGTTTGTGGCCGTCTCCCCCTGCAGGGAAAACGAGCTTAAAGTCTATCACTTCAGTTATGCTTTGAGCCACAGACCCTGAACAACCATGCATATAAGAGGTTTCTGTCTTAAAGTGGGGAAAAAAAACTTTGCATAGCTGCTGTATTTATATATTAAAATCTTTATAGTGGTCACTTTTCAGCTCGGTACAGCTCAGTTTCGGCAGTTAGCTAAATGTATCTGACAAAGGAATGTAAACAAAAGATTATGTTATCCTCTTCTGATGTGGCCAGAAGCTTTCCACTGAAGCAAGGATCTTTCCACTGAAGAACAAAGTACCGTGTTTAACTGTGTTGAATGCTATTCTGCTACAATTTTTTTGTGGTAGTAGATTTTATGCTGTAAATGTTTTAGAACAAAGAGGAAATGCGGAGTTTCATAGCACTAAGTCTGACTGGGTTAGCAGCATGCTTGCTTCTGGTGCGATTCAGACACTACTGCAGCCAAAGAGATCAGGACAGCCAGGCAACCGGTATTGTTTAAAAGGAAATAAATGATAGCCACCATTTGCTTCTCACATTTATCTTGAGTATATTAGAGAGACTCTATAAAGCTTTGTATACACACAACAGCACTATATAAACACACACATATATAATAATCACCCCGTGTAGATGCCCCCTATGCCCTCATTCTTCAGGATGCTGCCCACCGCATGGAAGCTGGTCTTGTATTCTTTTGTTTTGGCTCCTTCTCCGCTCAGCTGCATGCGATTCTTTACGAGATCCAGCGGCTGGACAAACACGGTGGCCCCCATCCTAAAACAATGACACAAGTATCACCGACTGACACAGACATTTCAGGGATAATACAACTTTGTTTAGAAAACGTGCTACAACATATCAGTGCTACTGTACAGGCGTCATTTCATAATTATTAATTTATAAAGTGCCAACATCCTTTATGGCGCTGTACAGTGTAAGAAGCAAACATGGGGTACATAATACAGACAATGGTATATACAGAATATCAACATTGGCAATCTAATGTTATTGAAAACTATTTTTGCATTTCATCTTTAAAGTGACTGGGAACCGCATTTTTTAAAAAATGAAGCAAATACTTACCTAAGGAGAGGGAAGGCTCTGGGTCATATAGAACCTTCTGTCTCCTCTCTTGGTGGGTATTTGGAAGTCTTCGGGAGTTGTGTCCTCCCGAAGACGTGTGGCTCCATACTGCACAGGCGTGAGCATGCAAGAGAGCTGCTTGCGTAGGTGCAGTACAGGGCCGCCCTTCTTCAGGAGCACTCGGGCTTCCTGAAGACTTCTGAAGTCTCCTTCGGCTGGGTAAAGCAGTATTTGACTAATTTAGTCAAATACTGCTACCGGGCGAGCCAGCACTGGAACGTGGGGACCAGGAGAGGAGCCAGAAAGGCTCTATAGGACCTCTCCTTGGGTAAGTATCTGTCTTATTTTTTTAAATGCAGTTCCCATTCACTGCAAACCTGTAAGTTTAAAAGGAGAGAAAATCAGATAGATACTTACCACAGCACCTCCAGAGGTTTCCAACGTCGTGCTACAGACCACGACTGGTCTTTCTGGCAGTACACAGAGGGAGGCGTGGCCGTATAGAGGGCAGTGCATGGGTGAAGAGGAAGAGGGTCCCACTGAGTAGCGGCGAGGACAAGGGTAGCCTCTGGGCCATCTACAGGCTTCCCTCTACTGAGATAAGTATCTAACTTTTACTTTTTGGGTGCTTTCTCAAGCTCATTCCAACAACACGATTTTTAAGAACGATATTTTTGCAACGAATGTTTTTTCCACGACATCGTTGAACATCGTGTAATGAAAATTTGATAAAGGAGTTATTAGGCAAATCATGCTTCCCTCGTGATCTTTTTACCCGGGGCTTCCTCCAGCCCCTTGTAGCAGACATGCCCCACGCCGCATCTCTGCTCGCTGCCGCCGGCCCTGGAGGCCCCGCCGATGCAGAGGCCGACCTCGAGGTTGTCTCTACTGCGCCTGCTCCGCTGTCAATCAAGTCCACGTTGGCCACTGCGTACGGTGCAGACACAGGACTACAGCGCATGTGCAGTACACTGGACAACGTGGACTTGATTGACAGCAGCGCTCGCGGAGGTGCAGTAGAGGTCGGCCTCTGCACCGTCGGGCCGCCAGGCCGGCAGCTGCGAGCGGATATGCTGCGTGACATGTCTGCTGCAAGGGGCTGGAGGAAGCCCCAGGTAAGTATATCATGGGAAAGCATGATTTGCCTGACAACTCCTTTAAACAATGTTTCATGACGCACACCGCCCGTTGTGATCGTTCATTTTTGAACGACCGACATGTTGGATTAAATGGAGTATTGTTTTGAGCCCCATTGTCTTTTTGTGGGGTTTTGCTGCGACCGTGTAAATATAAAGGACAACTGAAGCGGGAGGGCTACGGAGGCTGTTATATTTATTTCCTTTTAAGCAATACCAGTTGCCTGGCAGCCCTGCTGATCCTCTGCCTCTAATACTTTTAGCCACAGCCCCTGAACAAGCATGCAGCATATCAGGCGTTTCTGACATTGTCAGATCTGACAAGATTAGCGGCATGCTTGTTTCTGGTGTGATTCAGACACTACTGCAGCCAAACAGACCAACAGGGCTGCCAGGTAACGGTTATCGTTTAAAAGGAAATAAAAATGGCAGCCTCCATATTTCTCTGACTTTAGTTATCCTTTAAAGAGGAGCTGTTAGGTATAAGGTCTCAGAGAAAATAAACACATATATCAGTAGCTAAAGATTGGCTGTACTTACATTACATATGCATTTCACTGTCCACGTTTGGATTTCACAGAATTTGTATATAGTATATGCAGAGATAGATGCTCCTGACAGCTCATGGCAGGCTCCATGTTTTCCTGTCAAATGTGTCGTCATGTCCTGCCTGCTTCCTGATCACAGATAAGCTCATACTTGAACAACACAGTGTGCAGTGAATATTAATGAGCCATGTGGCTAGGAACAATAGCCTACTCCTGCAGTGTACTCTGCCCCGAGATTTATCAGTGCTACGCGCTGGACTGATTACACAAGCTGCTGTAACGTCTCATTAGCAGCCGAGGGGAGGGCCCCAGAATGCTTTGCAGTTTAGTATGCGGCTTGCGTCTTTATGGGTCTATAACAGACTTGCTGATAAGCACACATCAAAGGTAACTGAGATTTTTATCTTCACTAATGGCTTTTGAGCTTCCTTCTAAACTGTTTAACACAGGAGAATAGAGGTTTAAATTAGCTTCTGCAGCCTGACAGTTACTCTTTAAAGCTTTAACCCAAGAAAGAAGGGTGATATTTGGACTCTCTGCTCACTCAGCCATCAGAGGCTAGATCTGTGTGTAGTTCTGTGTCCGGATGTGGGCTTAGCGCTGGCAGCGTACAATACTCGTCCAAGCTTCTCTCAAAGGCCTTCTGTGTGTTTTGGACGTTGGCTGGCAAGGCATGGCCGATGTCCAACAAGGGACATTGTTGGTGACCTCTGTCCTCTTATCACACAAAGCAGAAGAAAACAGGTTCTGGTTTCAGTAAGAAGTGCTGCGTGTAACTTACAACAAGCCCTGACTGGCACACATTTATTACTATTATTTATTGTATTTATATGGTGCCGACATATTACACAGTGCTGGACAAGCAGAAAAACATCCGGTGAACACTATTATCCCATGGACCGAAGATTGGGGACCAGTGCTATAGAGTATTTGAGATACTGATTTTGAAATAAGTGCATGACACTCCTGCTTACACCCGCACAAGGAAAATAGGTTTAGAACATTATACTGTACATTCTGAAGGTAGCAGAGATCTGCACCCACTGCAGCTAGTTTACTATCACTGCGTTTACTCCAATAACACATATGGACAGAAGCAGAGAGGTGCGGGCTCTGCGTATGCATTAACAACTGTTCTGTATACACACTAGGCGTCCACGAGTAATCCCTGCAGCACCCGAAGACCCACACCCTGGTAGCCAAGGTGCAAAGGCAGTCACAAGACAATCCAAATGTATTTTCTGCGTATACATGTCTGGAGTTGTCACTCCCATCTCACTAACAGCTGAGAGCAACACAAGGCACCTTCCACAGTGAAACATGCAGAGCTGCTGAGCCTGACAAGAGAAAGGCTGCTGTAGTCACAGGTAAGTCTGGGTAACAGTTTGTGAACTATATTGATCAAGTCCTGCAGATTGCCAGCTCTTCTCTTCAGAACTCTCGCTTCCAGCAGGTTTATGTTCTGTTACAACAACCAGTAATAAAGATTAAGGATTACCTTTATTTTGCTGAGAGGGGCATAATTACCGGTACTCCTTATCGTCACGGTGATAATACTTTGACCTGTTAAACAGCTCAAGGATAACACCACTAGCTTAAAGTGTATTTACAATCAATTACTATTCCTTTCTTTTCGTGGTTCCCTGCCATTCCCTACACTTAACTGCTGGTTGCACTGGCATGTGGAACCACCTTGGCGGTAATGACGAGCTCAGCTCGTCCATTACCGCCGCAGTGGATTTCTCAGGTCCTACTGGGCCGATTTTCTTAATTTTTTTTTTAAACATGCAGCTAGCACTTTGCTAGCTGCGTGCTATGTACGATCGCCGCCGATCCGCCGCTACCTGACGTGTAACACGCCGCCCCCCCCCCCCTGCGCAGCCTGGCCAATCAGTGCCAGGCAGCGCTGAGGGGTGGGTCGGGACTCCCTCTGACGTCTCGACGTCATCACGATCGTCGCCATGGCGACGGGGGAAGACAAACAGGAAATCCTGCCACCCTGGCGCAATCAATAGAACGCCAGGGCCTGCTGTTCATTAGCCAGGAGGCTATTCAGGAATTGCACAAGTACATGGGGAGGGAGGCGAGGTCTATTCAGGAGTGGCACTAGCATGTGAGGAATGAGGCGGGGTCTATTCAGGAGCTGCACATGAGGCGGGGTCTATTCAGGAGCTGCACAAGCATGTGAGGAGGAAGGCGGGGCCTGTTCAGGAATTGCACATGTTAGGCAGGATTTATTCAGGAATTGCACAAGCACATGGGGAGGAAGGCATGGTCTATTCAGGAGTTGCACTAGCATGTGAGGAGGTAGGCGGGGTCTGTTCAGGAATTGCACATGTTAGGCAGGATTTATTCAGGAATTGCGCATGCGGAGGGAGGTGGGATCTATTCAGGAATGGCACAAGTACCTTAAAGGATAGTGAGGCAAAGCTACCTAAGGTAAGCACAGTTACATTCATGCTGGAACCACATACTTCCAGGGCTCTGCAGTCGATACAAAAATCCTCAGACTCTGAAGTTTATGAAACCACCGTCTCTGACTCCAGTTGCCCAAAACTGCTCCGACTCCTCGACTTCCTACTCCTTAGTCTAATAAGAAACAAAGTGAAATCTGCTCCACCTCAGGCACTAGGACAGTGCTGGAACTAGGAACTTGACCCATAGACACGAATGAAAGGAAGAAGTTCTGCACAATGTCCATAGCCATATTGAATCCTAACTTTATTGAAACAGGTAAAAGCTGTACAGCCTCGTAGTTGACCAGTCTAATGCTCACCAGCAGGGGCGTAACAATAGGCCCTGCAAGGGATGAAGCCGCAGGGGGGCCCTGTGGGTGGGGGGGGGGGGAGAAGTTTATTTTCCCTGTTCAGAGTGACTGACAAGGGCATAGAGAGAAAAAAAACTTTCTTCTCTCTGCACAATTGTTCTAATGACTGCATCTGCTCAGCCACTGATAAGGAATCATACAAAGTTTTGCAGACAAAGATTTGTAGGCTGTCCCTATTCAGTGTGCAGCAGGCTCTTCTGTACAGCGCGCTGCCCCAAGCCCGCTACCCCTCCCCAAGTGCTCTGTCCTGGCGGGAGGGGGCCCCATCCAAAGTTTTGCAGGGGGGCCCAGTGATTTCTAGTTACGCCCCTGCTCACCAGAGCTGTGGAGTTGGTACAAAAAACATCCGCCGACTCAGTTTATGAAACCATCGACTCCAGGTACCCCAAATTGCTCCAACACCTTCTCCCGGACTCCGACTCCACAGCCCTGCATACCTCTGTGCTTTGTCCGTTTCCTGGTCTCTGTAAATACTCTTTGAAAAATTTGACTTTTGACTTGCCAAATTTTCAAACAGGAAGAGACGGGGTTGCTGTTATTCCATCCCATCACCCTCATATTCCTTTCTCTTCCCCCACCCCATTCACTCCCTTTAAAGTGAACCAGAGACGAAGCACCCTTGTGTATTTTACCATAGAAATCAGTGGGAACATTAGAGAAAACATTTACCATGCTCTCTGTTCCATCCTCACTGCTAAAAGTGTCTGTTATCTAGCTGAGATAAGAATCCCGGGCTGAGCATTGAGTCTGGCTTTGCTATAATGACTCAGCTATAATGATTCCTGAGCAAAGCCAGCAGGGGGCAGGCTTGGACTTGAAGACAGCAAAGAACACAGTCTCAGCTATAATTATTCTGTAGCAAAGCCAGACCGACTGCTTAGGGCTCTTTCACATTAGGGCAGATTTTCTGCGTTTCAACGCAAAGGATAAAGTTTGCGTTACCCAAGGTGAAATGAAAGTCCATAGACTTTCATTTTAGCTTTCACATATAACGCAGCCTTTTTGTGCGTTGCGTTCCACTGCACCCAGGCGCAGTTTTTTGGCCAACGCTAGCTTTATGCGTTACAATGTTAGTCAATGTAAAACGCACACTATGCGCGTTTTTAATCCGTTAACGCAGGCAATCAGTCCCAGAATGCAACAGAGGAACAATGTAGAAAGTTGACAATAAAAGAAAAAAAAATTACCTGCGTTTTCCTATGTGCAGTAACGCATTGAAAACGGATTAAAAACGCACACTCACTGCAGTGCAACGCATATCAAAACGCAGTAAAAGGCATACAACAAAACGTATGCTTTGAGCGTTCTCCAACGCAAGCTCTGATGTGAAAGAGCCCTTAGTCGGGATTCTTATCTTAGAGGTGATAACAGGCAAATTAAACAGAGAACAATGTAACAAAGAGCAGATTAGGTGTTTACTGTCATGTTCCCACTGATTTATAAGGTAAAATACATGAGGTTGCTTCATCTCTGGTTCTCTTTAAAAAGGAGGCAACATCACAGCTAGCCTGCCTTTCCTGTCAGGAAATTTCACTTTAGCCAAAAGTAAAATTTCTTGCATACTCTGTTACAGCCCACCAATCCTTGTGGTAAACTCTGGTGACGACAAGTGGCTACTTAGACTCTAAGCCCTCAGAGAACCTGTGCCTACTACTGGTGTTAACATCAACACTGCTAACATTTGTCACGAACACTTTGGCCTCAATTCACTAAGCTTTTCTCCTGTCTTTAATAACTCTTCTAGAGTTGTTACCATGGTGATAAGGCATGTAGTATTCAGGAAACATTTTACCTCAGGCAAACCTAAAGTTAACTCTTCTGTCTTTAAGTTAACTCTTTAATCCTTAAAATAACTCCAGAGTTAAAGACAGGCTGTTGATTAACTGCGTGTGAAAATAACTACAGAGGAGGTAACTTAACTACAGAGGTGGTAAATTAACTACAGAGGAGGTAAATTAACTACAGAAGAGTTAACGTAAGGAATGAAGAGATAAGATAACTCTCTTACTTGCCTTATTATCTCCAGCATGATCTTAGTGAATTGAGGCCTTTAAGTGTACCTGTAGGGAAGAAAGTGCCCAAAACGGGCACTCACCTCAATAAAGTAAAGCCAAGCCCCTGGAGAATCTAGAGTCTTCTCCTGTCCACCAGGCTTTCCAGCTGTATCTTCCAAAAACTATCAAACTCGCCTTTTTCTGCCAGAACCCAAGTGGGTCCATGCTACTGCACAGATGCAGTGCGGTCGCACTTCAGGAGGCCAAATAACTGGAACAGCGAGGTGGATGGAGATGGGGGAAGCCTCTGGAGGTAAGTATCTAACTTTTTAATTTCTCATCAACACAGGTTTGCTTTCCATCTCTTTATCCTGTGCTGCAGCTACCAGACTTGGCCACAGACACACGTGGCCTGGAGTAGAAGAAAGGACAAATCATCAGCCACTACAGTTGTGTAGTTGCCAACAGCTGTTTTCATGCTTCTAGGTTTGGTTCTGCTCACCACTGTTGATAATCAGTAGAACAGAGATCCTCTTCCAACATCAGTGATCTCTAGTGAGGATAAGCTCATATAAACAGATGTGCAATGTTCTAGGTAACACAATCAATCGATTCCGGACTCAACCCTTGCACGAATAATCTTCAGAATGTATTGTAATAATGTATGCGGTTATACAGCAGATAAAAAAGCACAACATTTCGGGCTGCATGCCCTTTCTCAAGCACTTGAGAAAGGGCATGTAGCCCAAAACGTTGTGCTTTTTTGTCTGCTGTATAACCGCATACATTATTACAATAAATTCTGAAGATTATTCGTGCAAGGGTTGAGTCCGGAATCGATTGATTGTGTATGGACTGGATTATGATTGGAGGCTTGATGGACCTCCTACGATGATCTGTGACTCGCCGAGATTAACAGAGTGATTCATGAGGCCGTTGTGTTTGTCAATGTTCTAGGTAAGTCGCCCCCATACCCATAAGCGATTATGCCACATAGGATTCCAAGGGTGTTATTTATTTGTTCAAGTGCCCCTGTGGTCTATCCTATGTGGGCCAGACCACAAGGGAGATAAAACCAGACTCTGTGAGCATAAGAGTAGAATACGTAACCCTGAGTCTTTCAAAAAGAAGGGAGAAACGGAAGAAAGAGACTAGCGTTAGGGACTAGTGATAGGCTGGTTACGCAATCACCAAACCGCCTCCAGGAGGACTTGGATGCTTCCTATAACCGAGTTGTTCTCTTCCCTGTAAGGGTTGATGAGTGTGTAAAGTTAGAGCCCCCCCCCCAATTACTGGTGTGGGTGTATTTCCACCTCGTTGTCTATATAGTTGTATGTTGATCACTAGATGGCCAAGCAGTTCACAAAGGGCGTGTAGCTTGAAATGTTGTGCTGAACAATATGCTGCATAACTGAGACTTCAATAAATGTTAACAGTTTGGAGAATATTCCCAGAGTAAGGGTGAAGTCCAGATTGGATATGTTGTCTGGTTATAGGTGGAGACTGGCAGGTTTAAAAGAGTCACTTGAGTTCTCTTGGGTTGTCCAGCGGTGAGAGTTCCCTAATGGTGTCCCTGTCCACCCCGGGGTGTTCCCAGTCCTTGTACTGTGCACACAAGGGAGCTCTGGCTTGGAGATCTTGGCTTGACACTCCACCACAAGACCCTTGACCTCTCTGCTGTTTTATACTTGGCACTATTCCTGGTGAGAAGCTTGTCTGTGCTATTAATAATTCACTGTGACATTACCAAGCCCTGTCTGGCCGTGTCCTAGTCATAAGGTGGAACGGTTACTAAAATTAGGCTTCTCCTTACGTAAACCAGGGGGCTTCCTCTCTGCCAAATCATCAAAGTATGCGTTTGTATTTCGCTACTCAAAATGAAGTACGACTTTCTAGCAAGGAGTAAGAAAGTCAGGCTTGAGCTTTGACTTAAAGCTTACCTGACCCAAGAAGAATCTACCTAAGGTAAGCAGAGAGGTATGTTCATGTTGGATCCCCATACCTCTTTGCGAGGTCCATTCCCCCCCCTCCCTGTAGTCAGTTCTTCAACTCGCTGTTGCTGAAAGTGCCTATCAGGTCACAGTCCTTGGGATTATAAAACAACGGTGAGTAAAAAGTAGGGAGGTGACTAGAGGGTGATAGATCAAATTTGGAGTTAGGTTCAGGGCAAAGGTCAGGAACGAGCAGCAGTTGTCATATATGGAGCAGGAGGTCAGAGGTGGTGACCAATAAACATACATTGGAAGAGAAGCAAGAGACAGGAGCAGAAAATGTGGTCCAGAAACAAGCCATGGTTAAGGCAGGTGGCGGTAATCAGGTAATAAGTAATAGACAAAGGTTGGGTGCTTCCGGCAGACAAACCAGAGTCAGGACAGAAACAAGCTGAAGTCGGGAACAAGATATCAGGAACACTAGGAATAAGTTGGCATAAACTATGCAAGATCCTCCAAAAACCAGTGGGTGCTGTCAGGGAGGGGAGTAACAGACAGAGCCTGACCTCCTTATCGCCCGGTATTCTACATGCGTCAGCCTCAGTGCATGCAAGATCTTGCACGATGGCTCCAAAACATGCATTCATTCCAAAACAAAGCTGTAAAATGGTGGCCGTGGCTACACAGGTGTTTACAAATGCCAAGATCTGATACCAAAAGCACATGTTCTTCAATAAGTCAGTGATAAGTAGGTTGTCCAAGTTCTGACTACCATCTGCAGATGTTTTTGAGAAAAGCATTGTTTGCACAAAACCTTCCAGGACTTAGTACCAAGTGTGCTTCCAGCCCAGGACACTGCATAGAGGTGTTGGCCACCCTTCAAGAGCCTGTGTAGGCTTGAAACACCATGTTCTCTCTTATTTCATGTCTATTTTCATGTTGACTGCAGCTAATATGGAGTTTTAGCAGTTTACAGTAAACAAACTTGCAAATCATTCAACAAGAATGCTCAAATCAAACACAACCACGGCACGAGCCTACAAAGCTCAACAACACAGAGGCCGAAGGTGGGGAGATAAGATGTGTCAGATAAGGAGCTGGAGATATGGTGACAGATCACCGCAGTGTCCCTTCTTGTTATTACTGGTTCACAGATCTGGCCTCGGGCAAAGACGAAACCTCACAAGAAGTGCCACAAGGGGGAAGAACTACCACAACAATGGGTACTGCAGGTGCTTCTGGATTTAAAATAATGATGGCATGTAGTCTGTCACCGTTGTGGGATCACTGCTCACTATTAGCTGGCAGATCTATCAAGCACTTAAAGGACAACCGAATTCCGCAGGGATATGTAGGCTGCCATATTTATTTCCTTTTACACAATACCAGTTGCCTGGCTGTCCTGCTGATCCTCTGCCGCTAATAATTTCAGTCATAGACCCTGAACAAGCATAAAGCATGCTTATTTCTGGTGTGATTCAGACATTACTGCAGCCAAGATAGATCAGCAGGACTACCAGGCAAATGGTATTGTTCAGTAGGAAATAAATATGGCAACCTCCCTATTATTATCACTTCTAATGTCTGTAACCACTTCCCCTCCCTCAGCACGAGTATCTATGTCCCTGGGACGTAGATACTGCTGCGCACGCTCTCAACCCAGCCACACCCCCACGCGCGCGTGCTCCCGTGCTCGTTACCGCCGCCGCTCGTCAGCTGGGAGATCACTAAATCGGAACTGTGTTCCCATTCATTGATCTAAGTCCCTGTGTGAATGACCGCATCCGTCCATTATACAGCGCCGTCATTCACAAAGCCCGTCCACGCAGTGCTTCCTCTTAGCGTAGTAATACTACACGAGAAAGTGAGCAATAAAATACATACATCGAATCTTTTAAACATTTTAAATTAACCCCTGTCCTTCCACAGTCACCACAAAAAAAAATTTGAGGTAAAAATAAAAAATTACAAAAAGAAAAAAAAAAATACATAAATAGTTACCTTAGGGACTGAACTTTTTTTAATATGTATGTCAAGAGGGTATATTATTGTTAGTTTTTAAATTATGGGCTTGTAATTAGGGATGGATGAAAACTGAAAAAAATGCACCTTTATTTCCAAATAAAATATTGGTGCCACACATTGTACTAGGGAAACATTTTAAACGTTGCAATAGCCGGAACAAATGGGCAAATAAAATGTGTGGTTTTTAAGTATGGTGGCATCTATTATTTTAAAACTATAATGGCCGAAAACTGAGAAATAATGAATTTTTTCCAATTTTTTTTCTTATTTTTCCTGTAAAAATGGAGTTAGAATAAAATAATTCTTAGCAAAACGTAGATTGTTTCATTGTGAAGAGTAGTAATAAAAGTTATAGGCGAATGAATGGAAGGAGCGCTATTGCTCTGGTGTTTAAGGGAGAAAACCTTGGAGGTGAAGTACTACTGGCCCATTTAAAGCTACGCGTACAAAGACACTTCACTATGGGTTATATAGTAGCAGTAATATAACATAGTAACAGTATATAACCGGATAATGCATCATAAAAGTTATATACTGCAATAAAAAAATGAAAACGCATTGTAATGCAATAAAAAGCCAACATAACACATAGTAAAAAAAGTACCATAATACACATGATAATTAAAAAGAATTGAAGTATCTGGCTGTAAAATTTACATCATGATCACAATACAAAAGGTATGGAGATAGGAGATCACAGGAGGGATAGTCTGCATGGACAATGTAAAGGTGGCCATACATTTATTTTTTATTTTATTTATATAGCGCCGACATATTACGCAGTGCTGTACAGAGTATATTGTCTTGGTCACTAACTGTCCCTCAGAGGGGCTCACAATCTAGTCCCTACTATAGTCATATGTCTGTATCGTGTAGTGCATGTATGGTCTAGGGCCAATTTTTTTGGGGGGGAAGCCAATTAACTTATCTGTATGTTTTTGGAATATGGGAGGAAACCGGAGTGCCCGGAGGAAACCCACGCAGACACGGGGAGAACATACAAACTCCTTGCAGATGTTGACCTGGCTGGGATTCGAATCGGGGACCCAGCACTGCAAGACGAGAGTGCTAACCACTATGCCACCGTGCTGCCCAATACATCAGGCAACTTGGCGCCCGATCGATCATCTCATTCGATAATGATCAAATCAGATGAAAAACCGGTGCTGCCGAGTGCATGCCTGATCGAGGATGTAACCAATTTCAGGCTGAAAATATGAGGATCACAGACTTCTACAAATAGCAATAATCACTTTATTGGCACAATCGGTCAAAATACCCTACAAAAATCTCCATTAAAAACAGCGATACTATTGGTGGAGCACAGCGTGTGATGTCAGCCCCAGGGCTGTGGAGACAGTACAAAAATCAAAAATGAGCATGTAACGCATGCATTCATATCATTACCTGCCCTGTGTCGTGGGGCCCGCCCATCTTCTGCCCCATGCGCACTGCCAGCGCACAGCACGCCAGCGAGTGACACACACGCCACGCCAGCAGTGTGTATGGGGCTAATGAAAAGCGGCGGATGCAGAAGACGGACAGGACAGGTAATGTATGAATGCACACTTTGCTAGCTGCGTGTGGTACGCGATCGCCGCCGCCACCCGCCGATTCGCCGCTACCCACCGCGCCGAGCCCCCCCCCAGTTCTGAACGGGATTTCCTGCTTACTCTGATCGCCGGAGGCCCTGGGCTCGCTACATGATTTAAATAAATAAATAAATAAATAAAAAAGTTCTGTGCTGCCTCCTTGCCGGCGTGAATTGAACCGGCAAGAAGGTTAAGTCTGTTAATTTCATTTCAGTTGCAGCCTGATTAGGAGTGCTGCCAACTTTTTACTGTTCTCTAGAAAATGTGTAGACCTTTTTATGGCTAGCTGCCCCAGTTTTACGCTATGTTTTTAATTGTTAGTTAGAGGTTAGGCTTCTTCCATGGGGACCCCTCATCGCGGTGGAAGAGTCCTGTAATGAACAATCTGTTATTGGAAGCCAACATCCTCCATTCACTGCATCTGTTTAGAATGCAAGTTGAGTAATCTGCCCGTGTATTGGGATCTGCACATCTATGCAGCTGGTCAATTCGGGCTTCCTCCAACCCCTGGCGGCCTATCTGTTCCTCGCCACAGCTTCGGTGTCCCGGATCCCTTCCGTTCCAGATGCCAACCTCGCCAGGCTCTCCCATAGCTGGGAGCATTCTGTGCAGGTGCATGTAAATGTGAACGACCCCATGACTTTCAAGTACCAATGCGAATTTGCATGCGTAAAACAGCATGCGATTTTGACAAGTGTGAACCCTGCTTCAAGCATTTAAAGCTATTCTATAAATGCACTTAATGCACCGTGCACTCGGGCAGCGCAGCTACGCTAACCACACATCTGAGTTCTGTTGGTGTTGCACTGTGACTTTACCAATGTGGTATTTATTCTTCTATGCTTGGAAAACTGAACAAGTTACAAACTTGCCAGGGTATCTGTAGGGAAGACAGTGCCCTGAATGCATACTTACCTCAGTAGAGGGAAGCCCCTGGGTAATGCAAAGACTTCCTCCGCCCCCTCACCGCACCAGTGCAAAGGCTTGTGGAAGAGGTGCGCACAGCCACACTGCACAGGATGCCTCGCACCTGCCTGGTAGAACGGAGCAGCTCAACTAGTCTTTTTCCGCCAAGCCTGAACAGCTCTGTGCTACTGTGCCGGTACGAGCCATCCTAAATCTTCATAGTACAGACTGGCTCCCTCATGTACGGGAACACGGCCAAAAAAACTTTCTTTCAGGGGGTCCCGGCAAGAATCGGTGGTCTGGAGGAGAACGCCGGAAGCCTCTGGAAGATCTAGCAAGGGACTACCTGATTTTTCTCCATTTCAAACATACATTTAAACCGGTGCAGTAAAATCACAGATGTTTTGATAAAGCAAAGCGAGACTAATGGCCCATACTCACGGGCAACCAAACCTGCATGTCGCTAGCACACGGGAGCATGTGCGCGACAGTTCGGCGACAGCTCCTCGCCAGGTCCCTCCGCATACACACTGCGGAAGAGGGACTAGTGGCCCGATGGAAGCTGTCGCCGACGTTCCTTCTCCCCGCCGGAAACTCAGTGCGCCGGCTATGGGGTTGCTGTCGCTAGTCCGCATACACATGCCGACTAGCGACAGTTGCGGCGGCAACTGTTGCTAGGCGACTAACCAGTTCAATCGCCTGGCGACATCAGCGACGAGCGACGGTTCGGGGTGCGCGCCCGTGCAACGCCTCATACTCACAGGCGCGCGCGTTGCGGCGACAATTGTAGCCCGTGAGTATGGGCCATAAAACAAAGAGACAAGCGGCTAATGTATGGAAAGAAGTATGTTTTAGTAGGTAAAGCAAGGTCTTATAAAAACACACTAACTCTAAATTGAACTAAATAAATAATAAGGTGGCCATTAACGATACAATTTCAGCGTTCTCCCCAGAATTTTTTTCCAGCCGGTGGTATGAAAAAGTAGACGGGTGGGGCACAGCGGGAGAATGCAGGGCCGGCGCTTCTCTGTGCAATTCTATGTACAGCAGATGAGGAGGTGAGTTGATGGCAGCTGGTTGGTCACCATAATTAGCCAGGTGGAGCACCCGGCTAAAAGAGCCTGGGGAGAACACTGAATTTGCAAAACGATCTTTAAAGAGACACTGAAGCGAAAAAAAAATTATGATATTATGATTTGTATGTGTAGTACAGCTAAGAAATAAAACATTAAGATCAGATACATCAGTCTAATTGTTTCCAGTACAGGAAGAGTTGAGAAACTCCAGTTGTTATCTCTATGCAAACAAGCCATTAAGCTCTCCGACTAAGTTAGTCGTGGAGAGGGCTGTTATCTGACTTTTATTATCTCAACTGTAAGTGAACTGTTTACTTTTTCTCTGCTAGAGGAGAGGTCATTACTTCACAGACTGCTCTGAAAGACTCATTTTGAATGCTGAGTGTTGTGTAATCTGTACATATTATAGAATGAAGCAATGTTAGAAAAAACACTATATACCTGAAAATAAAAGTATGAGAATATTTTCTTTGGTGCTAATCTTCTAGTAATTATTCATAGTACACAACCAATTCACTATATCATATTTTTTTTTTCGCTTCAGTGTCTCTTTAAGAACGAATATTCGTATGAACAAATGGAAATGATCATCTGGGGCCACGACAGAATGAAAATCTAACCAATCCGACCAGAGTAATTAAAGGACAACTGTAATTAGAGTGATATGGAGGCTGCCATATTTATTTCCTGTTAAACAATACCAGTTGCCTAGCTGTCCTGCTGATCTATTTGGGTGCAGTAGTGTCTGAATCACACCAGAAACAAGCAGGCAGCTAATCTTGTCAGATCTGACAATAATGTCAGAAACACCTGCTGCATTCTTGTTCAGGGTCTATGGCTAATAGTATTAGAGGCAGAGGATCGGCAGGATAGCCAGGCAACTGGTATGGTTAAAAAGGAAATAAATATGGCAGCCTCCACGTCCCTCTCATTACAGATGTCCTTTAAATTGATTTGGATAATCCAGGGCCTTCCCTCTACTAAGGAGAGTATCCAGCTTTAACACTTTAACCCACATGTACCCTTTAAAAAAATGTGTGTGTGTCTGCCTCCATATCCCTCTCTCTTCAGAGGCCCTTTACATAGACAAATAGCACTTTAGTTCGGGTTTCCCTGCAATTGTTGTTAATAGAGAGGACTTCCTAAAAGTACCTGCTAACCCCTGAACCAGACAAACTCGTTCCTGAAATGTATATTATTAATCTGTCTAGTCTTGTCTTACTGCAGTAAGCATCATAATTATAGTAACACATCTCATAGCTGTTAGGCCTAGTGCACACCAGAGCGGTTCTGCTGCGGTTTGCGATCCGCTTGCGGGTGCAGATCCGCTAGGGTAATGTATTTCAATGGGCTGGTGCACACCAGAGCGGGAGGCGTTTTGCAGAAACGCATACTCCCGGGCTGCTGCAGATTTTGGATTGCGGATGCGTTTCTGCCTCAATGTTAAGTATAGGAAAACCGCAAACCGCTCTGAAAAACGGCACTTCAGAGCGGTTTGCGAGGCGTTTTTTGTTACAGTAGCTGTTCAGTAACAGCTTTACTGTAACAATATATGAAATCTACTACACCAAAAACGCTTCACAAAACCGCAAAATGCTAGCTGAAACGCTACAGAAAAAGCGTTTCAAAATCTGCTAGCATTTTGCGGATCTGCTAGCGGTTTTTGGTGTGCACCAGGCCTTAGAGGGCCGACATGCCAATACATTTCCCACAACATTAGTATTAGGAGCATAATATGGGTGGCATAGTGGATAGCACTCTCGCCTTGCAGTGCTGGGTCCCTGGTTCAGCTCTCCAGGACACTATCTGCACAGGGTTTGTATGTCCTCCAAATACCTGTGTGGGTTTCCTCCAGGCACTCAAGTTTCTCCCCACATTCTAAAAGCAAAAATACATTATTTGGCTTCCCCCTACAATGGGTATATGACTTTAGCAGGGATTAGCCTGGGAGCTCCTCTGAGGACAGTCAGTGACATGACTGTGTACTCTGTAAAGTGCTGCAAAAGAGGTCACTGCTATATAAATTCATAATAATAATATGGTAGGACATTAGACTATGGCACGAATAGATTGTGAGCTCCTCTAAGGACAGTCAGACATGGCTATGTACTCTGTAAATTGCTGCAGAAGAGGTCACTGCTATATAAATACATAATAATAATATGGTAGGACATTAGACTATGACTATGGTATGTATTAGATTGTGAGCTCCTCTGAAGACAGTCAGTGACATGACTATGTACTCTGTAACATGCTGAAGATTATCTCACTGCTACATAAATACATGATAATAAGGTAGGATATTAAGCCTCATCTACATGCGTAGATGAGGCTCCGATCCGGCGGCTCAATTAGCCACCGGATCGCCTCTTCCACGTCCCCGCCGTGTCCCCGCTCGCACCGGATTCGATACCCGCTCGTCTCTGCGCCGCTTATCTTCCGCTCGATTCCCTGCCATTGTCCCCTCGCGGGGAGCGAGCAGGGAATCGGCGGAAGCAAGATTCGACCTGTCGGATCTTATCAATCGAGCCGATTGATAAGTAACATCTACGCGTGTAGATAAGGCTTTACACTAGGACTATGGTAGGGATTAGATTGCGCGCTCTTCTGGGGACAGTCAGTGACATGACTATGTACTCTGTAAAGTGCTGAAGATTATCTCACTGCTATATAAATACATAATTCTATGGTAGGCCATTACACTAGGACAGGGGTGTCAAACTCAAATGCAAATTGGGCCAAAATTGTACATTGGGACCTAGTCGCCGTCCAACCTCAATGTTTACTGGCCACCTTCCTCCCTTATAAAGTTCCCTGGTGTCTAGTGGTCCTCCCTCCCCTATACAGTTCCCTGGTGTCTAGAGACCCCCACCCTCCCCTATACAGTTCCCTAGTGTTTAGTGCTTTCCCCCAACCTCCTCATATGGTTTCCCTGGTGTTCTAGTGCTTTACCTCCAATATAGCTTTCCTGGGGGTATAGAGTGGGCCAAACATAATGAAAAGTGGGGAAACCACCTGAGGGCCAAATGTAATGGCTCTGAGGGCCAAATTTGGCCCACAGGCCGGAGTTTGACATGTATGCACTAGGAGTATGGTAAGATTACATTGTGAGCTCCTCTGAGGACAGTCAGTGACATGACTATGTACTCTGTAAAGTGCTGCAGAAGATGTCACTGCTATATAAATACCAAACAAGAATGTTACTATAAAGTATGTACATAACTATTAGAGGAATCCTGTCCTGATTTAAAACCCAATGCAATAAGCAATGTATCAATGTAACATACATATGTAGTAAAACAATTAAGACTCAAGTCCCCATGCACATGCGGTTATAAGCATGGAATAAAAAATTAATGATGTGCACAATGCAGCAGTTCCGCTATCCATGGGCACAGTGTAAAGCAAGCAATGCAGTAGGCACAATAACTAAATATTATAATAAGAGGAATACAGGCGACAGTCAGGAGCTATGCAATGCAATAAGCACAATATAGCAGTAATAAGAGGAATACAGGCGACAGTCAGGAGCTATGCAATACAATATACAGGGGTTAGTAGAGGTATAATGGGGAATTGGGGGTCCCCAGTCTTCAAGGACGCCCCATTGACAGTAACAGCAGCAGCTGCTTACCCGGCCAGCCCCCCGAAGAGGAACTTGATGGCTTTGGGGGAGCTCTTCCTTTCCGCCATCTTTCACCGACCGACCGGAGAGACCCCCAAGGTGACACGAGAGGTGCAGGAGCGCTGCCGAGGAGGCGTGGCGGCTGCCGGCATACGTCACTTCTGAAAGCTGGTGGGAGGAGGGCAGCGCGGCGGCCATGGCAAGTGTGGGCAAACCCGCCTGTAATCTTTTCCTATATCCTTTCATTTTCACCGCCTTCATAAGCTCTGTAAGAAAGAACCAGACGGCTTCCGAGGAAGAATTTGAAATTCACTCTAGAGTTTACCAAGAAAATAAATCGCTAGTCAGTAGTCACGTTCCGCTTTGGTGACTATGGGGGAGTGGCGTGGCAGCCATGTTGAGTGCTGGCAGAAATAGGTAGAGGCGAGTTTTTAGACTGTAGGCACTTCATCGCTTTACCTGCGTAGGAATGATAAATTACCAGTATGCCGAAGACTTAAAAATTTTTTACGCTGCTGAGACGGCGAATGATTATAGGAAGAGGCGGCCATGTTGGTTTCGGGCATATGAGGCGGAGTCTGGAGAGCTGTGGAGTCTCCTGTGTTATGTAAACATAGCAGGAGACTAGAGATAACTTTCTGCTGGATTATCTTGTCTGATTTTATGGTGGTGGTTTTGGTTTACCACTTCCTTTTATAGCAGTAATTATAATTATGGGCAGTGATATGTGATCTGATGGGCACTGATGACAGCGAGAGAAACAAACACACACTGCTTTCTTCCGTTGGCCTAATAGGGAGCTAAATGATAATGATTAATAAAAGCATTAATAACGACAAACAAAAAAAGGCAGATACTTAGCACTGAAGAGGGAAGCCTCGACAGAGCAGTGCTTTTCGGCGCTGCTAGATTTGGGCGCTGCTCCACCATAGACTACAATGGGAATCACAACTGAGCAGAGCTCAGTGAGTAACGTCGGCGCCGAGGTTGCTTAAAAAACACAATAATTTGTCCTCCAGCAATTGCTGGAAGCCAAATTATATCATTCCCCCACTATCCATGGCGGCCTGGAGGGGGAATAGTAATTAATACGGCCCGGACTTGTGCAGGAGCAGGATCAGCCATGTACCGCTGTATCCGTCGCCTAAGTCTACCAGCGCCGATTTCAAATGTATGCAGCCTCGATGCTCCACAACCTCTCCGCTTGCGGAGGATCGCGCTTGCGCATTAGCATGGAACTGCTTGTGCACGGAGAAAAAAAAGCCGCGCACAAGCGCAAAATTATTATTATTTAGTATTTATATAGTACCGTCATCTTCCGCAGCACTATGCAGAGTATATTGTCTTGTCACTTAAAGGAAACCTAAATCAAACTGAAAAAAAAGAGTTTCACTTACCTTGGGCTTCTACCAGACCCCTGCAGACGTCCTGTGACCTCGCTGTCCTGGAACGATCCTCCGGTCCCCCGCCGCAGTTAATTTTTAGTTTCCACCGGCTGGCCAGTCGATGTCCACTGCACCTGCCCAGCAACAGCCACGCATGTCGCTGGGAGCGTTGTGCGGAGGATGCTCTCAGCGACTTGACGACACGCGCGTGGCCAGGATCGCGCAAGTGCAGTGGCCATCGACTAGCCAGCGAAAACGGAAACTTAGCCGCCGCGGGGGACTGCAGGATCATTTCAGGATGGCACGGACACAGGACGTCTACAGGGGGCTGGTAGAGGCCCCAGGTAAGTGAAACCTTTTTTTTTTCAGTTTTATGTAGGTTCACTTTAACTGTCCCTCAGAGGGGCTCACAATCTAGTATGGGCCTTCTGGGGTTTATACCTTCTGGGGCCTGGCCGTCTGGTGAGATACGCCCCAAGGCTGTAAAGGGCACCAAGGGGAGACAAGGGAAGGAGTATGAACATTGGGGGCCCCCATGAATTGTAGTTATGCCACTAGCAGCAAGTTAGTAATGTTCAGTGACAGGAATTCACTCTCTGCCAAGCCACGACCTCTGACCAAGTCTCTGCATACACTTTACGCTGTGAGCCTCAGCAAACGTAGTAGTAGAAATAATGCTCAGTGTAGTGGGACAGAGCCTGGGGAAAGGCATCTGCTTCTCCTCCTAGCGAAAAGTGTTCTTCCGGATCAGCAACTCTACTAATGACATGGCTTGTTTTCTGCTTCTAGGTGGCTTTGACCCACTCCGACCTTCAGCCTGGTTGTCTTCTATGCTTGTTTATAACCTGCAGCGACCTTCTGCCTGGTTCTCTTCTACACTCCTCTCCACCTTTGGCCTAAACTCAACAATAACTCCTCCACATGATTCTGTTGTTTGATCCTTTGTAAGATTGTCATCTCTCACCAGTGGGGGAAATGTATATTGCAACACCGCAGCGGCCAATCAGCCGTATCCAACCCATCGTCAAGAGTCAAAAGAGGTGCCACCTTTTACCTCACAAGGCCAAATGTCTTGTAACATCTCCATCTGGTCCAGCTCCCTCTTGTACAGCATATTCCTCATTTTCTGCTTACAGAAGACCTCATTACATGTGCAGTGCCAATGGTGAGCAGCCCTCTTCCCACCCGATGCTTTGGGAAGCCGCTTTCCATAAGCAGGATCTCCTCTTGTCTCTAGGCTACCTTGGGCCAGATTTCTGCAATGGCCTCATCAGCTATGGCCTAGGGCAGCTAGATATGGAAGAGGAGGTTTCTGCATGTAGAAGAGGAGACTGCAAACGAGGAGCAGGTCCATGTTTCTGGAAAGGCTACACAGGCCCGGGCCTTGGGTGGCTGCTGGCTAAGCTGTCCCTCTGCTCTGATTAAGTACAATCCTACAGCGTCAGAGAGAGCGGAACCATCGGCTCAGTTGTTAAGACGTGATGCGCCTATACGTTTCTGCTTGTGCAGTATATCAAGACGTTGCCTGCTTATCGAAGTCAAAATTTCATAAAAAATTAGCAAAATACTTGCAAACCAAGTTACTTGTCATCCAGAGCTTTACCGTGGTTTTCAGCATAGAAGACGCACTTTTTCTCCCAAAATGGGGAGAGAAAAAATCACTGCGTCTTCTATGCCAAATACAGGGAGTCCCTGACTTACGAACGCCCGCCGATATTATCTGCCGACCCGTTGCAATGTCGGGGACTCCCTGTATTGTACTCATGTCCTCCCCTTGTGTGTCCTCCTCCACTCCCCCTGAATAATGTACTGCAGCACGGCTTACCTAATCCATCAGAGCCAGCAGTGATCAGAGACCTCTCCTCTCCCTCGCGGCTCCGCTAGCAGAAGCCAGCACTAGGGGAGCTGTGAGGGAGATGAGAGGTCTCTGATCACCGCTGGAGCTGATGGATTAGGTGAGCAGTGCTGACGCTGCTTTGCATCAGTCATGGGAACCGGAGGACACACGGGGGACAGAAGTGGACACACGGAGAGGACCCATTAGGTACACAAGGGGGACATATTAATTAGGGAGAACATCTACAAGATACTCCTGGACTATGGATGCGCCAGGTTTAGTATATTTTTTATTTGCCCTCTAAGGCTAGTTACACACCAGGACGTTGCGTTTTAGGGGACGTTAAGGTCGCATAACGTGCCCCTAACGCAACGCCTGGTGCTCTCTGGTGTGGACGTCGGAGAGAGCCGCGTTGTGCAGCTCACTCTGGCGTCCGTGATGCTGTGATGCGTACTCTTGGACGCATGCGGCATCACGTGGTCCCGCCCGGCCAATCGCCGCACAGAGCGGCCGCTCCAGGAAGTAAACACTGCACGTCACTGAGTGCAGTGAATATTAATTAGCCATGTGCCCGGCCGCTCTCCCCTCCTCCCCAACATCACTGAGCATGTGCGCACAGTCTAACGCGGCTTAGCCGAGTAGAACGCACAGCATGCACTTTGCTACGTTACAATGTAACGCAACGTGGGCAGTGTGAACAGCCCACTTGTGTTACATTGCTGTGCGTTGGGGGAGCGTTACAGGCTGCACTAACGTGCGCCCGTAACGTCCCTGTGTGCCAGAAGCCTAAACCTAGGTGTGTCTTATAGTTCTGAACTGCTGATACGGGACTATTATTATTATTGCTTTATAAAGCGCCAACATATTCCGTGGCGCTGTACAAAGTAAGAAACAAACATGGGGTACATAATAATACAGACAATGGTGTACACTAATATACAAGATACATAATTAGTGACAAAATACAAAAATGATACAGCATACAGAATACAAGATACAGAAGTGGTAATGACAGTGATAAAAGTAACATGATGAATAAAATGTATAATGATTTCCAAGACACAAAAGGGGGAGAGAGCCCTGCCCTTGCGAGCTTACAATCTAAAGGGAATGGGGGGGGAAACAGGAGGAGGGGTAGTATGCAGCAAATATATAGAGGCTTTGTGTTTTAGGATACCTAGTAGGAGTGCAATTTGGTCTTAGTACAAAGGGAAGTGGCCTAAAGTAGCGCATATGCTTGTCGGAACGAGTGTTTTTTTCGAGAGCGTTTAAAGGTAACAAAGGTTGGCGAGTGACAGATGTGTTGTGGGAGGGCATTCCAGAGGAGGGGTGAAGCGCGTGCGAAGTCTTGTAAGCGTGGATGTGAGGAGTTGATTTTAGAGGAGGACAACAGAAGATCATGTGTCGATCTGAGATTGCGATTGGGTTTGTATCTGGAAATTAGTGAGGATATGTTCCGGGGAGAGAGATTGTGGAGCGCTTTGTAGGTTAGGGTTAGGAGTTTGAACGGAATCCTCTGGTTAATTGGCAGCCAGTGAAGAGCTTGACAGAGAGGGTCAGCAAAGGAAGATCGAGAAGAAAGATGAATGAGACGAGCAGCTGAGTTCAGTACCGACTGGAGCGGGCCAGTTTGTTAGAAGGCAGTCCACAAAGGGCTCTATTCATAAACCGTTACCGCAAGTTTTCCGCTCAAAACAGCGGACTTTCCCGACCATTTAGCAAAGTGGGCATTCATAAAAGCTGTTCCCATATGAAAATCTACAATCCCCCAGCAGAGCGAGAAATTTCCGCCTTCTGCAGTGTTTTTCTAGATTTATCTAGAAAAAAGTAACAAAATGGCCATTCACAAAGATTAGAGGAAGCGATATGTGGACGGGAAATACCGCTTCCTCGAAGCCTGCGGATTACATACAAGTGAATGGGACAGACCTCCCAGAGAGAGCAGCGCACGGAGGGACTCTGCCGGCGTAAGTGTTTCCGCATGCCTTCCGACAGCTTACCGCCAGCCTTCAGCGGGAGATCTCCGCACTTGCATCGCAGCTGCCAACATTTCTATGAATGACCACCCAGAAGTGTAAAATACCGCTGCGGTATTTTCCCTCCAGGAGTTTTTTCGCCACAAATTTTTTATGAATAGAGCCCAAAGTAGTATGTTGCAGTAGTCCAGACGAGAAATTATAAGAGCATGTATTAACATTTTGGTTGTGTCTTGAGTGAGAAAAGGACGGATGTGAGATATGTTTTTGAGTTGGAGATGGCAGGAGCTGGTTATGGAGTGAACATGAGGAATAAAAGAGAGAGATGAGTCGAATATTACCCCCAAGCACCGTGCTTTGGGAACTGAAGTTATGGGAGTGTTATTAACATTTATTGTTACTTCAGGCAGTGAGGTGGCCAGAGACGGTGGAAAAATTATTAGTTCTGTTTTACTCATATTAAGTTTTAGGAAGCGAGAGGACATGAAGGAGGATATAGCAGACAAGCAGTCAGGAACACGTTTGAGGAGGGAGTTAAGGTCTGTTGTGTATCGTCTGCATAGAGGTAGAGTTGGGCCGAACGGTTCGCCTGCGAACGGTTCCATGCGAACTTCAGTGGTTCGCGTTCGCGTCCCGCAGGCGAACCTTTGCGGAGGTTCGGTTCGCCCCATAATGCACATGGAGGGTCAACTTTGACCCTCTACATCACAGTCAGCAGGCCCAGTGTACCCAATTAGGCTACACTAGCCCCTGGAGCCCCACCCCCCCCTTATATAAGGCAGGCAGCGGCGGCCATTACGGTCACTCGTGTGCTGCCTGCATTAGTGAGAGTAGGGCGAGCTGCTGCAGACTGTCTCTCAGGGAAAGATTAGTTAGGCTTAACTTGTTCCTGTCTGTCTGCATACCTGTTCTGTGAACCCACCACTGCATACCTGTGCTGTGAACCCACCACTGCATACCTGTGCTGTGAACCCACCACTGCATACCTGTGCTGTGAACCCACCACTGCATACCTGTTCAGTGAACCCACCACTGCATACCTGTGCTGTGAACCCACCACTGCATACCTGTTCTGTTCAGTGGACCCGCCACTGTATACCTGTTCATTGAACCCACCACTGCATACCTGTGCTGTGAACCCACCACTGCATACCTGTTCTGTGAACCCACCACTGCATACCTGTGCTGTGAACCCACCACTGCATACCTGTTCAGTGAACCTGCCACTGCATACCTGTTCTGTTCAGTGGACCCGCCACTGTATACCTGTTCATTGAACCCACCACTGCATACCTGTGCTGTGAACCCACCACTGCATACCTGTTCTGTGAACCCACCACTGCATACCTGTGCTGTGAACCCGCCACTGCATACCTGTTCAGTGAACCTGCCACTGGATACCTGTTCTGTTCAGTGGACCCGCCACTGTATACCTGTTCATTGAACCCACCACTGCATACCTGTGCTGTGAACCCACCACTGCATACCTGTTCTGTGAACCCACCACTGCATACCTGTTCAGTGAACCCGCCACTGCATACCTGTTCTGTTCAGTGGACCCGCCACTGTATACCTGTTCAGTGAACCCGCCACTGCATACCTGTTCTGTTCAGTGGACCCGCCACTGTATACCTGTTCAGTGAACCCGCCACTGCATACCTGTTGTGTTCAGTGAACCTGCCACTGCATACCTGTTCTGTGAACCCGCCACTGTATACCTGTTCTGTTTAGTGAACCCTCCACTGTATACCTGTTCTGTTTAGTGAACCCGCCACTGCATACCTGTTCTGTTCTGTTCAGTGCCTAATTTTTCTGGCTGCACTGCGGGCAGCTGCAACAACAAAAGAAAAGGCATGTACATGCGCCCATTCCCCTTCGTGATCATTACCTTGCCGTGGTGAAGGGGCTTGCGTATCACAATGAAGCAATGACCGGCGCCTAGATGAGTGTCTCGGGGGGGCACACCCACGATAATAAGGTCGTTGCCTCATTGTGGTCAGACCAAATTTGATCAGCTGGACAGTCACTGTTCTGTCATTCAGCTACATCAGCCAGGCGACCATATGGGCTGTAAAGCCACCAAAACCTGCACTCTCGCCATGGTGCGCACCAGTCCAGCACGGCCGTCACTACACAAACAGCTGTTTGCGGTGCGTTACACGGTGAGTTTGGTGTGTCAGTGTGAAGCAGTACCTTAATTACACTACCTGATTGATGTATACACATGCAAGATGTTTGAAAGCACTTTAGGCCTGTCATTTAGCATTCAATGTGATTTCTGCCCTTAAAACGCTGCTTTGCGTCAAATCCAGATTTTTCCCCGGGACTTTTGGCATGTATCCCACTCCGCCATGCCCCCCTCCAGGTGTTAGACCCCTTGAAACATCTTTTCCATCACTTTTGTGGCCAGCATAATTATTTTTTTTTTCAAAGTTCGCATCCCCATTGAAGTCTATTGCGGTTCGCGAACTTTAACGCGAACCGAACCTTCCGCGGAAGTTCGCGAACCAGGTTCGCGAACCTAAAATCGGAGGTTCGGCCCAACTCTACATAGAGGTGGTATTGAAACCCAAATGAGTTGATTAAATCCCCTATATTAGCTAGCTCTCCTCCCAGTGCAGTATCAGAACAGCAGAATGTGGTGGCTTCAGGACAACTCCGGGAAAGTCCTTAAAGTGGACCCAAATTAAAAATACAAGATTTCAAAAATAAAATCTATTTTCTAAATTATAATAATAAATAGCAGCCTTTTTTTCAGCTGCATGATGACAAATATAAAATATTTTACATTTATTGGAGGAACCCCTCCCTTCCTTTCAAATTGCCGGGACAAAATCCGGCAAACTGGTGGAGTAGATGGTGTCCGGCAATGGAGGAATTGCTAATGGCTGCCACCTGTATAGCCCTAGTTATGAAAAGAGAAGGGTGAAAAGCATGCACTGAAATGCTCATAGCCTTGAAGGAGTGTTTATTTATCTTTGTATGTGTCAGAGTGGTGAAACTAAATATTTTGGATAAAAAAAAAAAAGTTTGGTTTGGGTCCACTTTAAAAGTGGTCTGAAAGCCGGCATTTCTACTTTGCTCTAAAAGATTTCTCACAGCTTTAAAGCTACTATCTTAGAATTGGTTTTTTAGCAGAACATCACTGAAATGGTTAAACAAAGCACTTTGTCCTGCTATTCAGCTTCAATCTTTGTTTACATTCCAATGTTGATACATTTGTAAAAAAAAAAAAAACACTTTCTGAGAAGCTGTCTCTGCTTCAGACACACACACAGTTCAGAACAACTCATTAGAAGATTTTAATATATAATAAAAAGCAGTTGGAACAAAATGCAATGGAAGCTTTCAGGGCAAGAAAAACTATGCTTTGGAAGCTTGTAATTTGTAGACAGACAATATTACTTGTAAGCAAGGTAGAGAAAAGTATCCGGGCACCAATCGCAGCAATTTGATGCTAAACAACCTTTAATTCATCCCCATGGTAACGACATACAGCAAGTGGCCGTCACGTGAGCGCCGAGTTGAATGCATCGTGGGAGGCGATGAGGGACGGACAAAGAAGACGTCAGAAGGGTAAGCTTGACCCCCCCGCCCAGCCCACACAGCATTACTGGGTGAATCTGGATAGCAACTATCCGGATTCACCCGAAGCCGAATGTTCGCCCATGCCTGCTTCTGGTACATTTGCTAGATAAGAACTAACTGACCTTGCTTCTCTACCAAGCAAGGCGTTCACTAGAATCATTAGAATTATGTTCTCTAGAATCTGTCTAATGGTCCATACACACAGGCTACTGTTTGTCCTGTCGCTAGCACACGGGAGCGTGTGCGCGACAGGTTCGGCGACAGCTCCTCGCCAGGTCCCTCCGCATCCACACGCGGAAGAGGGATTACTAAAGCGACGGAAGCTGTCGCCGGCGTTCCTCCCCCTCGCCGGAAGCGCCGTACATTATCTATTCTGTTGCTGTCGCTAGTCCGCATACACACGCAGACTAGCGACAGTTGCGGCGACAGTGCGATTGACCGCCGTCAATCGCCTGGCAACAGCAGTGACGGTTCGGGGTGCGCGCCTCATACTCGACTAACATGGCTTCCGGGCCGATGCAGATCGCTGCAGCTCGCCGCAGAAGACGCTCGGTAACATAGTTCTGGACCTGCAACAGGGATGCAGTGAAATCATCACTTCCCTAGAATCGCTCCATAACCTAAAAGTATAAAAGTCTCCATAGACTTTCATTGCATCGGGTGCACCGGTGTAAAAGGGCCCCGAGGGTTTTACATTGCAAGAACCTCACAGATTCTTACAAGATGCACTGTAATTCCCTAGCCCCAACAGCCTGGTACACGGTGTACAGTAGAATCTCATTATGTATGACTATCCATTATCCGAAACTCTGAGCTTATATCCTAACGCTGCGCTTCGGCCATAGAATAGCAATAACCATGTTCCATTTATAACAGGCGATTTAATAAACGGATTTGCCTCAGTCTTGCTAGCTTTCTGCACAGGCAGCAGCATCTGCATATAATAAAAGCATGCAGACTAATCACTAGATGGCGCTCAAGATGCATGCCTAGGTGGCCTATGCCTAGAAACAGCCCTGCAGCCTGGGGACATCTTGCTTCTTAGAAAAGTGGTCATCGTTGACATGGAGGGGGGCATAGAGAGTTGAATGGGTGGTTCAGGAACAGGTATGGGCTTCTGAGTAGTGATCTAATCGAATTTTCGGAATTCGAAGGAAGATTAATTACTCCATTTGTGAACTCGGGATGAAGGGGGGGGGGGGTTAACTTACCCAGAAGTCCGTGGATCCTATGCATGTCATTGCTGTCATACGTGACCTATGGGACGCGTTGCACTACTCACTGCCGCACTTTCAGGAGGCCATGCGGTAATGAGTGCAGGAATGCCAGGCCAGGAAAGGGGGGGGGGGAGAGACGGACAGACAAGCCAAAATAGGCAAACATTGTGTGCCGTGGTTTGGCAAATATCAGACCTCATATGGAGCATTCGGTGACATAAAGGTTCACAAGCCTGCAAATCCCGACATGTACACAGAAAAACACCAAAACCTACTTAAAGTGAACCAGAGATGAAGCACCCTCATGTATTTTACCATATATATCAGTGGGAACATTAGAGAAAACAAATACCCTGCTCTCTGTTTCATTCTGCACTGCTCAACCTGCTTCTAATCAGCCCTGATAAAATCCCCGACTGAGCATTCAGTCTGGCTTTGCTCAAGAATATTTATAGCTCAGTCTGTGTTCTATCATGTCTTTTCAAGTCCAAGCCTGCCCCCTTGTGGCTCTGCTCAGGAATCATTATAGCTGAGTCATTATGAAGCCAGACTGAATGCTCAGTCGGAGATTTTATCAGGTCTGATAAGAAACAAGCTGTGCAGTGCAGAATGAAACAGAAAGCATGGTAGGTGTTTTCTCTCATGTTCCCCGATCTATATGGTAAAATACATGAGGGTGCTTCATCTCTGGTTCACTTTAAACCCCCCTGTAGAAATGGCCACACAGCGTCTCCCTCTGTGTAAAACTGTGAGGTCAGGCTAGTTTAGAGACCACCTGTCTGACCAGCGGGATATTTTTCCATTTTACTATTCTCTTTATATCAGAGCAGAAAACTAAACAGACACTGAATAACTAAACAGAGAAAAGTGAAGGCACAATATGATGGGATGATGTAGCCTCCATGAATTTACTGAAATCTAAACTGAATGATCATCACCAATCTCTGCTAATTGTCAGGTTTTAATTCAGCCAAAATTAGAGTGACATCTAGTGGCTGACTGTGGAACTGTGCTACAAAAGTGACATCTTATGGCTGACTACTGTATAGGGGCCCATACACTGGTCGATTTCAGCCATCGATCGATTCTATCGAATTAGCCGATCGATCGATTTGCTGCCGATTTCGATCGATTTGATCTGACTGGATGGAAAATCTAGGTCGATCTGCAGCAGATCGATGGCCTATAGAGTTGCATTGGATCTAATGGTCCAATAATGCATTTAGATTTTATTCTGAAATCTATTGAAAATCTGTTCCTAGTGTGTGGCACACATCAGATAGATTCCTTTCAGATTCAACTTGACAGGCATCTGCCAGAAATCTATCTGATGGTCGAATTTGCTGCAAATCTATCAGTGTATGGCCACCTTATGTCAGTGCTGTGTGAATAATAAAGTAATTCAAGTAACTCCCCCCACCCCCCTCACAAACTGACTATTGTTTTTGTTTTTTTTTGTTTAAGAAAACTATAAAAATGTACCTGTTAAAAGAAAATGTATGGTCAGTTCTACTTCCGTCTAGAAATAGTCATTTTCTTCAGGCGAGCAATATGCATACTGTGGAGAAACAATATAGGCTACTCACCTTACTTTTATTTGTATATAAAACATATGAATAAAGGTGGCCTTACACTCGTTAGATTAGCAGCAGATAGATTATCAGATAGATTTCTGATCTATCTGATGTGTTTAGGAACATTTTTTACTAGGAAGAGATTTCCAATAGATTTCAGTATGAAATCTATTGAAAATCGATCTGATGGCATTTTTTTGCCATCAGATTTTCATTAGGTCCAATGCAAAATGATAAGCAATCTTAAAGAGAATCTGTATTGTTAAAATCGCACAAAAGTAAACATACCAGTGCGTTAGGTGACATCTCCTATTACCCTCTGTCACAATTTCGCCGCTCCTCGCCGCATTAAAAGTGGTTAAAAACAGTTTTAAAAAGTTTGTTATTAAACAAACAAAATGGCCACCAAAACAGGAAGTAGGTTGATGTACAGTATGGCCACACATAGAAAATACATCCATACACAAGCAGGCTGTATACAGCCTTTACTTTTGAATCTCAAGAGATCATTTGTGTGTTTCTTTCCCCCTACAGTTCTCATGCACTGAAGTTTCAGGCTGCTCTTGTCTTCCTGCAAACAGCTTTGCCCTTGTCTGTAATTCTTCAGTATGTGAAAGCCCAGCCAGCTCAGAGGACGATTTATCCAGCTTGTAAAAGATAAGAGAGAAGAGAGAAGCTGCTCTAATCTAAATAATACACAGGCAGTGTGCATAGAGGGGCCTGGAAGGGTGAGTTCATAGCAGAACCACAACACTGAAGAACTTGGCAGCCTTCCAGACACAGGCTGACAAGTCTGACAGGGGAAAGATACATTGATTTATTACAGAGACTGTGATAGTACAAAGTGCTGCAGTAAGCCAAAACACATTAGAATAGCTTTTGGAACTTGTAGGATGATAAAAAACAGGATGCAATTTTTGTTACGGAGTCTCTTTAACAGATCTTCCTAAATTTTCCAACATGTCAGATCGATTGAAATCGATCGAAATTGGCCACAAAATCGATTGGTCAATCGATTTGCGATCGATTTTGATCTATCGATCGGCCACTAATCAGCTCAGTGTATGGCCCCCTTAAGCATGCCTTTCAGGCATCAAATTCTCTATTTGATTCCCAACAGATTATTTGGTAGGAAATAAGGAGAAAACAAACAGTCTCAATCTCCTGCAGTGTTCCTAAAATAAACACAGGCATTAATACAATCAGTCTAGTGAAGGTGAAAAGGATTTACAAAATGCCTGCTGCAAACATGAGGCTGCAGCTGGAGTGAAGTGTGGCTTTTTTTTATATAAAAGAGACTGGTACACACAATTTAAAGGGAACCTAAACTGAGAAGGATGTGGATTTTTCCTATTAAAATAATGCCAGTTGCCTGACTCTCCTGCTGATCCTGTGTCTCTCTAGGTGCGTACACACATGCGACTATAGTCGTTTGTAACGATCGTTCCCCGATCTTTACCAACGACGATCGTTACAAAAAACGAACCAACGACTATTAAGGCAAACGACGAACGAGTCAAATCGCTACAAAACAAAGTTCTGTCTTGGCGGATTTTTACCACCGACGATCGTTAGCAAAAGTGGTACATCGTTGGAAACTATTGTTCGTACCAGGCTGGACATGCGCATTTCACTTTTTCTCCAAGGAACTTTACAATTTTATGCGCAGGCGCAATAAGTGCTTTTACGTGGTGTAACGTTCGTTCTAACGATGTGATCGTTACACACTTTTTACAACTAACTTTACTTCGGTCGTTCTTTCGTCAATTAAAAGATCGTTCGTCGTTGACAACGAACGATCGTTGTCGCATGTGTGTACGTAGCATAATACTTTTAGCCACAGTCCCTGAACAAGCATGCAGATCAGGTGCTCTGACTGAAGTCAGACTGGATTAGCTGCATGCTTGTTTCAGGTGTGTGATTCAGACACTACTGCAACCAAAGAGATCAGCAGGACTGCCAGGCAACTGGTATTGTTTAAAAGGAAACATCCATATCCCTCTCAGTTTAGCAGAACTGAAAAGGCTTGGTGTTTCTTTAACAGTTTCACAGCATCAGAACTTTGTTTTTCTTACCAAAGCATAATTTTTAGCTGCATTTTAACCTAAGCTTCACCCATCAAAGAAAAAAAGCCCAGGCTTTTTTCCCTGATGCTGTGCAGAGCATGATGGGATTTCCTATGTTGTTATTCACGTTGCCTAGCAACTGGGAGAGGTGCTCAGGACACAGGACAGTTGGAACTGTGTCTCATGCTCCCTGTCACCTCCTTTCAACCAAAAAGATGGCTGCCCTCATGAAATCAAACATTTGCCTGTTCTTTTAAAACAGGGTGGGTAAGAGATTATATTACCTACCTATTTTAATTAACATAACTAATGTAACTTAAAGAGAACCCGAGGTGGGTTTGAAGAATATTATCTGCATACAGAGGCTGGATCTGCCTATACAGCCCAGCCTCTGTTGCTATCCCAAACCCCCCTAAGGTCCCCCTGCACTCTGCAATCCCTCATAAATCACAGCCACGCTGCTGACAAACAGCTTGTCAGAGCGGGCTGTGTTTATCTCTATAGTGTCAGTCTGCTGCTCTCCCCGCCTCCTGCAGAACTCCAGTCCCCGCCTGCATTCCTTCCCTCCCTGCTGATTGGAGGGAAGGGACGGGGGCAGGGACCGGAGCTATGCAGGAGGCGGGGGAGCAGCTGAGACTGACACTACAGATGTAAACATAGCCTCACAGCATGGCTGTGATTTATGAGGGATTGCAGAGTGCAGGGGGACCTTAGTGGGGTTTGGGATAGCAACAGAGGCTGGGCTGTATAGGCAGATCCAGCCTCTGTATGCAGATAACATTCTTTAAACACACCTCGGGTTCTCTTTAATGACAGTATGTTTGTTTAGGCTGGAGTTCCTCTTTAAGGGCTGGGGCATAATAGAACGATTTTAGTTGCGTTGTTAAAGCTCTGCCAACATCTTAAAAATGCTTTGCTGGTGTAATTCAATGGTGTTGACCCCACTAGAGCGCTTGCGATTTTGGAAATTACAAACGCAGGACATGCAGAATTTTGTGAGCATTTGGGCTACAATACATAGTAGATCAGTTACCTTAAAGGACAACTGTAACAAAAGTTATATGACTGCCATATTTATTTCCTTTTAAGCAATACCAGTTGCCTGGCTGTCCTGCTGATCTTCTGCCTCTAATACTTCTAGCCATAGCCCCTGAACAAGCATGCAGCAGATCAGATGTTTGACATTATTGTCAGATCTGACAAGATTAGCTGCATGCTTGTTTCTGGTGTTATTCAGACACTACTGCAGCCAAAGAGACCAGCAGGGCTGCCAGGCAACTGGTATCGTCTCAGAACTGAAGGACCACCTTCATGTTTTTCCTGAAAGTGTCTTGATAATGAGGCGTTGCGTTTATGTTTTATATCACCTATATGTTCCAATATACGTGTCTTTACTGCCCTGGTAGTCTCACCAATATACAAATATGGACAGGGACATTTAATTGCATATATTACTCCTTCAGTATCGCAATTAAGAAAATCAAATAAATCAAAGGTCCGACCATTCTTTTGAGCAGAACATTTTTTTTATACTTTTCCACATGTACACAGGCCTTACGTCGGGCATACACGGCTGCGATTATGCTAGCGCATCCCCGCTCAGCCCCGCGGACGGCTGCTAATCAGCCGCTCATTTCTTCTATTGTTCTCCCCGCCGGTATTGAGCACACTATCGATCCGGCGGGTATCGGACATGGCTCGATTGATAATCCTCCCAGCAGCCGTGTATGCCCAGCATTACACATTTGCACTCTTGCATGTCAGCACTTTGTTCCCTTGAAAAAGCTTCCAATTAGGAAGTGAAACAAGTCTGGTTTTTGGTGGAGGGTTGTGTAATGTATTTTTGCAATACTGAATAGGGAATGAGGTTTTACTTCCTCGGTATGATGTACAATAATTTCCACATCATTGGTCAGACTTGTTGCCAAATTTATTGACCTTCCCATCATTGATTTTGAGTTATAATTTAAAAGTCAAGTTTTATTAGTCCTCCTGTACAGGGAAGATCTGTGGTTATTGATATAAATCAGGTTCTTGTTGTGCAAGTTCTTTTTAAATGAAGCTTAACACTAAAGCTGCATACACACATCAGACCATAGTCTTTGGAAAATGAAAGATCACAGACCAATCTTACCACCCTTCATGTAGCATGAGAGCCATACTCTACACAGTCTATTCTATGGAGCTGAACTCCCCATCAAGATGCTGCACACACAGATGCTGTACAGACACAAAAGATCAGTATCTGCAAAAGATCTGTTCCTGCCAAAAATCCATTCCTGCAAATTGCAATTATAGTCTATGAGATCTGCAGATCATCATACACACATGATTTAACTGACCTTCATCTGCAGATCAGATCCACCAGGATGGATTTTCAGATCTGCAGATGACTGCTTGACCTGCAGATGAATGTCAGTTAAATCATGTGTGTATGATGATCTGCAGATCTCATAGACTATCACTGCAATTTGCAGGAATAGATTTTTGGCAGGAACAGATCTTTTGCAGATACTGATCTTTTGTGTCTGTACAGCATCTGTGTGTGCAGCATCTTGCAAAGATTTCTGTCTGATGGGGAGTGCAGCTCCATAGAATAGACTGTGAAGGTATGGCTCTCATACTACATGGAAGGGGGTAAGATTGGTCTGTGATCTTTCATTTTCCAAAGACTATAGTCTGATGTGTGTATGAGCCTTTACCCGATCCAATCTGCTTCCTAAAGACAACCAACTTTAACTCACTATACAATAAAATACAATTTTACAGCAATTCGATAATAGCGGTCAGTTGTCCCAAAAAAAAAAATCAAACTTTTTTTTTATTTAAGGCAAAAAATCTAATCTTCCCTTTTTTTTTTCTTTTTTTTTTAAATATAGGTCAGTCAGGGTGGTGGATTTTTCAGATCAATTTTTATTAAAATGTAATGGTGTGCGGTAGCTTGTCAATGTCTTAATATTTTCACCCAGGCAATTTTCTCAGAGTTTTCAATCATTTTTTTTTTCATAATTGAAGGGGGGGGGGGGGACACATTTGTGTTACATTGGTCAGATTTTTTAAATATTGCAATCAATCAGAAAAATTGACTGTAATCCTTGCACTGAAGAGAAATTAAAAAAAATGGTATAGTGTGTGTGGCCACCTTAAAGGGAACCAGAGACGAAGCACCCTTGTGTATTTTACCATGTATATCAGTAAGAACATTAGAGAAAACACTTACCATGCTCTCTGTTTCCTCCTCACTGCTAAAAGTGTCTGTTATCAGCAGTCACAAGAATCCCAGACTGAGCAATTAAATCTGGCTTTGCTGGGAATGATTATAGCTGAGTCATTATAGCAAAGCCACAAGGGGGCAGGCTTGGGCTTGAAATAACACCACAGAAGACAGACTTAGCTATAATCTTTCTGTAGCAAAGCTAGACGGAGCAGCCTGACTTCTCAGTCGGGGATTCTTATCAGACATGATAACAGTCAGATTACACAGAGAACAATGAAACAAAGGGCAGATTAGGTGTTTACTGTCATGTTCCCACTGATTTATAAGGTAAAATACAAGAGGGTGCTTCATCTCTGGTTCTCTTTAAACGTCTGACGGTTATACTAGTATAGACGGATGCAAGACAAAGTAACTCCCACTCACCCAGAATTCCAAATTATTTTGACACACCTTCAAACCCCCCCAACACACACATACACACAATTGGCAAGTCCACCGAGGGCATTTTAGTCCAAAGTGCTTTGATGGTTTTGCCAAGGGGGGGGCGGAGTTTTAAAATGATACAGAATTTCAGGCAAGAGTGCAAGTCACTTCACCTATACAGTGGGTTGCAAAAGTATTCGGCCCCCTTGAAGTTTTCCACATTTGGTCATATTACTGCCACAAACATGAATTAATTTTATTGGAATTCCTCATGAAAGACCAACACAAAGTGGTGTACACATGAGAAGTGGAACGAAAATCATACATGATTCCAAACATTTTTTACAAATAAATAACTGCAAAGTGGTGTGTGCAGAATTATTCGGCCCCCTTTGATCTGAGTGCAGTCAGTTGCCTATAGACATTGCCTGATGAGTGCTAATGACTAAATAGAGCGCACCTGTGTGTAATCTAATGTCAGTACAAATACAGCTGCTCTATGACAGCCTCAGAGGTTGTCTAAGAGAATATTGGGAGCAACAACACCGTGAAGTCCAAAGAACACACAAGACAGGTCAGGGATCAAGTTATTGAGAAATTTAAAGCAGGCTTAGGCTACAAAAAGATTTCCATAGCCTTGAACATCCCACGGAGCACTGTTCAAGCGATCATTCAGAAATGGAGGGAGTATGGCACAACTGTACACCTACCAAGACAAGGCCATCCACCTAAACTCACAGGCTGAACAAGTAGAGTGCTGATCAGAAACGCAGTCAAGAGGCCCATGGTGACTCTGGACAAGCTGCAGAGATCTACAGCTCAGGTGGGAGACTCTGTCCATAGGACAACTATTAGTCATGCACTGTACAAAGTTGGCCTTTATGGAAGAGTGGCAAGAAGAAAGGCATTATTAACAGAAAGCATAAGAAGTCCCGTTTGCAGTTTGCCACAAGCCATGTGAGGGACACAGCAACCATGTAGAAGAAGGTGCTCTGGTCAGATGAGACCAAAATGGAACTTAATGGCCAAAATGCAAAACGCTATGTGTGGCGGAAAACTAACACTGCACCTCACTCTAAACACACCATCCCCACTGTCAAAAATGGTGGTGGCAGCATCATGCACGGGGGGGTGCATCTCTTCAGCAGGGACAGGGAAGCTGGTCAGAGTTGATGGGAAGATGGATGGAGCCAAATACAGGGCAAACTTGGAAGAAAACCTCTTGGAGACTGCAAAAGGCTTGAGACTGGGGCAGAGGTTCACCTTCCAGCAGGACAACGACCCTAAACATAAAGCCAGGGCAACAATGGAATGGTTTAAAACAAAACATATCTATGTGTTAGAATGGCCCAGTCAACGTCCAGATCTAAATCCAATCGAGAATCTGTGGCAAGATCTGAAAACTGCTGTTCACAAACACTGTCCATCTAATCTGACTGAGCTGGAGCTTTTTTGCAAAGAAGAATGGGCAAGGATTTCAGTCTCTAGATGTGCAAAGCTGGTAGAGACATACCCTAAAAGACTGGCAGCTGTAATTGCAGCAAAAGGTGGTTCTACAAAGTATTGACTCAGGGGGCCGAATAATTACACACACCCCACTTTGCAGTTATTGATTTGTAAAAAATGTTTGGAATCATATATGATTTTCGTTTCACTTCTCATGTGTACACCACTTTGTATTGGTCTTTCACGTGGAATTCCAATAAAATTGATGCATGTTTGTGACAGTAATGTGACAAAATGTGGAAAACTTCAAGGGGGCCGAATACTTTTGCAACCCACTGAAACGCCCTGATACAAGTATTACGGTCAGAGGTTTTTATTTACTTTTGTGTAGATTTTCCTGGTGGCCTTCTGTAAAGCAGCAGGGACAGCCATTCTATGCCAGGCGAAAACAAACAAACATATGTAAGTAGATAACTACTGGTTCTACTTAGCATACCATACATAGCATATGTATTGTACTGTCCACGTTTTGATTTCAGTGAATTTTATGCAGTACATAAAGAGAAAACCATTCCTGGCAGTTTGCATCTTAACTCCCTCTGACTGAAGTCAATCCTGATGTAATTTCCTCCCTTACTTTTTTTTTTCCTCCTAGAAACTGCACGGTCATAGCTTGCTTTGTAAACATATGTGAGCACAGCATACCCTCTTTCTCCAAAATTAAGACATCCCCTGAAAGTAAGCCCTAGCAGCAGTTATTACTGGAGCCCAAGGTCTTGTGGACAGGTAGACGCAGAACGCAAGCAGACAGGAGATAGAGGAGGACACAGGTACAGAAGGTGAAAGCAGGGGACACTAAAGGTACAAGGGGGACACAGAGGCACACAAGAGGTGGATCCAGCAGAGGTAGAGGCGTCACAGTAGGGAAGGCAGGACGACACACGGCACAGGAACTTGTGTGTTCATAGAAATAGAACATTACCTGAAAAAAAGGCCTATTACATCATTTGGTGCAAACATTAATATTAGGCAGTGTCTTATTTTCGGGGGAAACACAGTAGATCAGATTTCAGCAGCTCACTGAACTGCCCTCAGCCAATCAGTGAGGAGCAGAAATGTGGGAGGGAAGATGACAAGCTTCCCTCTCCCCAGCAATGTACCAAATAGAGCCAGGCTGACTAAGATAAGATTTATTACAGCAAAAACATTTCTGAATAGACTGGAGTGCTTGCAATGCAGGGTCAGGATGAAGGCTGCTTAACAAACACAGAGCAGTGGGTAAACGGAATTTGATTTTGTTGCTGACAATCCCGCTGTAAGGGTCCATCAAAAGTTCAAAAAGTCCTTTCCTCCATTGTGAGTATTCTGGGGACACTCCGAGGGCAAGAAATGCCCTGAATACGGTTCTGTAGGTGGTTACATTCATAGCCCTTCCTGGGAGATTGTCCCGTTTATTGTTTGGATTCCACAAGTCGGACAGATAGAACAGATCTCCTGTGCTTCTTCTTCATGGAGCTTCCAGTCACCCGAATACCCCAGGATCATGCAGCTGGAAACTGCACAAGAGACGGTTAAAATCTTCCTGTGTCCAGGGAGGAGAACTTCCCGAGTGCACCACAGGGGGGGCGCTGCTGCTGGCAGGGCTGTGGAAGAATACAAACAGTTGTTTTACTATAGATGGACAAGTTATCCAGCAAGTGTGAACACAACATTTTTTGGGCATCCTGCAGGAGAGTTGAGACGTATTTCTCCCTTTGGTGTCACCCTGCAAGAGGAGGGGCAGACTCACAGCTCCCTTTTGCCTTTGTCACCCTGCAGGAGGAGGGGCAGACTCACAGCTCCCTTCTGTCTGTGTCACCCTGCAGGAGGAGGGGCAGACTCACAGCTCCCTTCTGTCTGTGTCACCCTGCAGGAGGAGGGGCAGACTCACAGCTCCCTTCTGTCTGTATCACCCTGCAGGAGGAGGGGCGGACTCACAGCTCCCTACTGTCTGTGCCACCCTGCAGGAGGAGGGGGCAGACTCACAGCTCCCTTGTCTGTGCCACCCTGCAGGAGGAGGGGCAGACTCACAGCTCCCTTCTGTCTGTGCCACCCTGCAGGAGGAGGGACAGACTCACAGCTCCCTTCTGTCTGTGTCACCCTGCAGGAGGAGGGACAGACTCCCAGCTCCCTTCTGTCTGTGTCACCCTGCAGGAGGTGGGGCAGACTCACAGCTCCCTTCTGTGTCACCCTGCAGGAGGAGGGACATAGTTATAGCTCCCTTTTGTCTCTGTTACTTACTCTATTGAAATCGGATCATTGAATGTCACCAGAAGGTCTGTGGAATACTGTGGCATTCGGAATAAGGCCATGTATATAGTGACAGTGTTCTGAGCCTGTAATAGGAAATAAAGCATGAACATATTAGTGGCAGCATAAATAAAATAGCTGATGAAAAGTTTACACATTGAGTACATGCAGTGTGACAGCACACATTGCTCAGTAATAAAACATCAACCCGCAGTGAGAGGATCACAGGCCACCAATCGCACGGCGACAATCTTCAGCTAAGCACTTATGGATTTTTTTCCAGCCATCAAATGTGCCTGAAATCTATTGTCACCCCCTTTCCTTTACATACCCCATCAATCAACTTTACATCAATCCAAAGCTAGTCAGAGATGTTGGTGTGTGGGAGGGAAGAGTTCGGCCAGCACCAATCAGGACCGAAGTTGCTCCGATTGGCCTCATGCCAGCGCCTGCTGTCCTTTGACTTTTGGATGTTTTTAACCCTTTTGCTGCAAATTTATTTACAGGCTTGCAAGTCCTCCAGGCCAATTTATTTCAGCACATTTTTATTTCTTCTTTGTTACCTTTCCTCCCTTCTAATTAGTACTGCTGTAATGTGCATTTATGGCCCCTTGTCACTAGGGGGCAGTGTGAGACAAAAACGGAGGACTTCTGCTTTGTTTGTATATTTTCTGCTAGTAGAGAGAGAGATCAAAGCATTCCAAGAATTTACAGCACTAGTTCTGCTGACTGAGATCAAAAGCTGCGCATTTATCTCAAACGGGATAACTCTATTGAAGCTGCTAATGGTTCATTCTGGGAACTGAAGGTGTGGCCGTCTGTGCCCTCACCTTGCAGCACTGCAGTAACAGGAATCATTTTGTCGGGGGTGGGGTAGAAGGGAAGGTACAGAATAGAAACAAAATTCCTGGAAACAGAGTCTAAAAGGTAACCTGAAGTGAGAGGTGTATGATGGTTATTATACATATTTCCTTTTAACCACTTAATTCTATCTGGACGTATATATCCGTCCAGATAGACTGTGCTGCTGCAGCAGCGTGGTGCGCCAGATCCCGCCGCCTGCCGTTAGCCCCGAGATCAAATTGATGGGAATATAGTTCCCATTCATTGATCTATGTCCCCAGCAGAACAACTGACAGCCTCTTATCAGACGCCGTGGTCTTTCTGCAGAAAAAAAGACACATGTTACTTACCGGTAACGTCTTTTCCGGGAGTCGGAAGGACAGCACCCATATGAGATAAATTCCCTCCAGATACTATTGGACAGGAGAAGGTTAAAAATTAGCATACCCTGCAGCAGCATACATATATATATCCCTAACCTGAACTAAGCTTCAGTAACAATAAAGATGAACACAATTTAATGCTCAAAACTCAATTATATATATATATATATATATATATATATATATATATATATATATATATATATATATATATATATATATATATATATATATATATACACACACATATACGCATATACCAATCAGGGTGGGTAGCCCGGGTGCTGTCCTTCCGACTCCCGGAAAAGACGTTACCGGTAAGTAACGTGTCTTTCCCAGGGTCGTCTCCAGGACAGCACCCATATGAGACTACCAAGATTACACATGTGTAACCCATACCCTAGGGCGGGACAGCTGCTTGCAACACTCTTCTACCGAAGATTAAATCTCTACTGGAATCAAAGTTCAGCCTATAATGTTTTACGAATGTATTCTTATTCGACCATGTTGCAGCCCTACAGATCTGCTCTACAGAAACTCCTGCTCTTTCTGCCCAAGAGGTAGACACAGCCTGTGTTGAATGTGCTTTGATCAACTGAGGTACCTCTTTTCCCTGAAGCTGATAGGCCATAGTAAATTGTCTGTTTTATCCATCTGGCGATGGATGCCTGGATGCCTGCTTTCCTCTATTAATACCAGCAATAACACCAGCATTGCCTGCGTCTTTCTCCATGATTTTGTTGCTTACAGATACTGTATTACACATCTCCTGACATCAAGACAATGAAAGTGTTCCTCCTTTTCATTAGATGGGTCCTGACAGAAAGAAGGGAGGAAAAACTTCCTGCGACCTGAAAATTCGTACAAACCTTTGGTAAGAAAGCAGAATCTAATTTAAGTGTGATTTTATCATCTGATATAATACAGTATGGCTCTGCTATGGAAAAAACTTGGATCTCTCCCACTCTCCTAGCTGTTGCCTCAAAAGGTCGACTCATGAGAGCCTGAAGTACTAAGTTCAGGTCCCAAGGAGGCACATGAGATTTAAACACTGGTTTAATTCTAGACATAACTCTAAAAACCCAATAAAAAATTTATTTTCTGCCAATCTCCTTTGTAGAAAGACACTCAAGGCCGCAGTCTGCACTTTTAAAGTACTGATACTGAGTCCTTTTTCCAGTCCTGTCTGTAGAAACTCTAACGGAGTATATTCCTGTTTTGAATCCAGCTTGTTCTCATCGCACCAATGAAGATAGGTTCTCCAAGCTTACAAGTAGATCTTTCTAGTGACCATCTTCCTACTTTGTAGTAGAGTATTGGATAAATTCCCGGAAAAAAACCACTTCTTCTTTAAAAGTTTTAATTCATCCTCCAGGCCGACAGATGCAACATTTTCAGTTGCGGCTGCATTATTGGACCCTGATGTAACAAATCCTGACGTAGGGGTAACATTACTGGTTCCTGCACTGATAACTTTTCCTAACAGAGAAAAAACCAAGCTCTTTTTGGCCAGAAAGGTATTATTAGTATGCTTGACGCTTTCTCCCTGTAAATCTTGTTGAGGGTTTTTGGAATGAACCTGAATGGTGGAAAACATAAATCAGATGATCCCTCCAGCTCAGTGCAAATGCATCCACTGTGACCGGATTGTCGGTGGGACAGAGGGAACAAAATCTGCGACATTTTGTATTCTTCCTGGTCGCAAACAAGTCTATTGTCGGAGTCCCCCACCTGCGTGTCAAACTCTGGAAGACCTCTTCGTTTAGTATCCATTCTTCTTGGCTCAGTTGTGAACAGCTGAGGTAATCCGCCACAACATTTAAGGTTCCCTTTAGGTGTACCGCCGTCAGTGATGCTAGATTCATCTCTGCCCATTGAAGGATCATGCTTACTCTGTTGCATAATGTTCTGCTCCTGGTTCCTCCCTGATGATTTACGTGGGCTACCACTGTACTGTTGTCTGATTGATTACTATATGTAGTCCCTGGATGTGTACTTGGAATTGTAAAAGTGCCATTCTAACTGCTTCCATCTCTCTGATGTTGGAATGAGCCCGGGCAAGATCCTTCTCCCAAGCTCCCTGAGTTGGAATGTTGTCCATATGTGCTCCCCAGCCCCAAGAGCAGGCGTCTGTGGTTATTATCCTTTGGTATGGCAAGTTCCATAGACGGCCTTCCCTTAGATGAGCTGGCTCCAACCACCAATGAAGTGACATCTTGACATAGTGCGGTATTAGCACCCTCTTGTCTAATGCATTCTGTTTCCTGTTCCAAGATTGCAAAATCCATAGTTGAAGTTGTCTTGGATGCATCTGGCCCCATAGGACCGCCGGGAATGAGGATGTCATAAGACCGAGCAGAGACATGGCTTTTCTTAAAATGATGGAAGTTGAATCCTGAAAAGAAACACATTCAAAAAGTTCTCTCCTTTGTGCAGGAAGATAAACTCTTTGATTAACAGTATTTATCTGAAAACCCAGGAAAATCATAATCTGAGATGGAGTAAGGAATGACTTTTCCCAATTGATTAACCACCCTACCGATTCAAGCACCAACACTGTGGTCTGAATCTGGGTGGATACTGACATAGCTGAGTTTCCCCATAAAAACAAATCGTCTAGATATGCTATGATTTAAATCTCCCTAAATCTCAAGAAAGCAAGGATTTCAGTCATTACTTTGTAAACAACCAAGGGGCTGAGGAGAGGCCAAATGGAAGAACTGTAAACGGATAGTGTCTTACCTCGCCTGTTTGATGTATTGCAAACCTCATGAACGCTTGAGACTCCAGATGTATTGGAATATGCAGATACGCGCCCTGTAGATCCAGAGACGCCATGTAAGCTCCGCCTGTTTTCTTGAACCCCGAAAGGAATGTTTAAACCTAAAAGTTATCTTTTTATTTGGAAAGTTTTCCTTAAAGTCTGCTGATCTCTCTAATGTTTCATCTAATTTTGTGCCAAACAAAAAATTTAACCTCACATGGAAAGCCACACAGTTTTATCTTGGAAGAAACATCACCTTCCCAGGGTCTCACCCATATTCCCCTTCTTGCTGAATTGGATAAAGCAGAAGCTCTTGCAGTAAGTCTCATTGTCTCATCCGCTGCATCTGTAAGATAATCTACTACCTGAAACAGATTAGGAAAAGATTTGAGTATAACATCTCTAGGTGAACCTTCAGCGATATGCATTTCTAGTTGTTGCAACCATATTTTAAATGATCTTGAGAAGGCCGTACTAGCTACTGCGGATTTGAAAATTAAAGTAGTTGTTTCCAATTTCTTCTTAATAGATTATCTACCTTCTTATCTAGGGGATCCTTCAGAACCCCAAAGTCCTCAAATTGTACGTGCGATTTGCGAGACACTTTAGATAAAGCAGGATCCAATCTGGGAACTGGGCCCCAAATCTTTTGGTCCTCGGGTTTAAAGGGGTATTTCCTATTCATAGACCTAGGCCAAAAGGCCCTTTTTTTTTTTTTTTTTTTTTTTTCTGGGTTCTGCCATTCCCTATTAATTCCTTTAATGTAGAGTGAACCGGGATAAAACTTTTTTTTTTTTTTTTTTTTTGTCAGACTTCTATACATTTTGTCTAAAGTGGAAAGATCCTTTTCCTCTTCCTTAATATCCATATTAGCAAACATCGCACTTAACAATTGATCCATATTAATCATAGAAAAGCAAATCTCTGTCCCTTTCTTGATTCTTGTGACTTACAGTATCCCTTCAGTACTCATTTCCTCCAGTGATGAATCTCACCCTCTGAATGCTCTGAGTCTGAATTCCACTTTCTCTTTTGCCCCTGCTGAGATTCGCCCACAGATGTTAATGCTTTGGGAGAGGAAGGAATTACATTAGGTGGTAATGATTCAGGTACTGCTGAAGAGGTAGATGGGGCAGACTCCTTATAGGATTGAAAAAGTAGCTTTTATTTCTGACTTCATCCATCCCATAAGATCTTTAAACATATTCGAGGTTTCCTCTTTAACCACTTTTCTGAGTACAGGAACTACATAAACTCTTTCCTGATGCAGATGAAATTTTTGCTGCACATAAAGCACATTTCTTTTCTTTACACTTTAGCTCAGTTTTTGGCAATTGCACTGAAGCATGGCCTGATTCATCTCTTGTTTCCTTTATTTTAACCGGCTTGTCAGCTTTACCAGTCTGGGCTACAAGCAAGAAAAAGAAAAGGACTAAATTACTATCTATAATAACAGAGACCAGAAGCAATAAAGCCCACACTGTGGGTTTACATACCAAACCAGCACTGGAGCTCTGTTCAGCAGATCCCTGCGGAGATACGTCTGATCCTTCCATTGTAAATGAGTATAATGGAAAACAGACTGAGTTGTTTTAAAATGTCTGCCTGGTTCCACCTCTAAAGGCTTCACCCCCCGCAGCCACAACCATGCACATCAGTTCCCTCCTAACCCTTAGACTGGACTTACTTTGCCTGCCAGCAGTGAAAGGGTTAACTCCTGGACAGCGTTCAGCATTCTGGCGCTTCTGCTGCATGTCGCCCCCACGCCAGTCCAGCTTCCGCTCTGCTTCCTAGAGGGGCGTGCTCAGGCTTCCACCCGGTCATCTGACCCGGTGAGCCAATCCGACCTCCGCAAAACGCCGACCAATGCGCGCGCACTGCACGCACAGATTCTCGCCCCATAAGCCTTAGCGTCTTCCTGAGGTCTGTAACACGGAGCCGGCGTCCTCTCCCCACATCAATCCCGCCTGGCTGGTGTGTACACGGGGGAAACAGCCGCTCAGAGCCTGCCAACTGACATGGACTCTCCTGTTCGATCCTCCTCCTTCCGTGGACAGGAATTAAACTGAAGGTTAGTTCAGGTTAGGGATATATATATGTATGCTGCTGCAGGGTATGCTAATTTTTAACCTTCTCCTGTCCAATAGTATCTGGAGGGAATTTATCTCATATGGGTGCTGTCCTGGAGACGACCCTGGGAAAAACAGCTTCCCATCCTCCTAATGCTTTTTGTAAGCGAGATCGTTCGCTTCCAGGACTTTTTGACTGTGGCCATCTTGTGGCCAAATAGTAAAACTACACCCAGGTAAATTTTTTATTAAATAATTACATTATATTACATTTAAAATGAACTGTTTACCTCCTACACCAAAAATTACCAAATAAAATGTTTAATAATTTTTTTTTTTAAAAACAACAGTTACCCAAGGGTCTGAACTGTTTGAATATGCATGTCAAGAGAGTATACTACTATATTTTATTAAATTAGAAGCTTGTAAATAGTGATTGAACGCAAATTGAAAAAATGCACCTTTATTTCCAAATAAAATAACAGCGCCATAAATTGTGATAGGGACATAATTTAATCATGGTAGCATGTATTAATTTCAAACTATAATGGACAATGTTAAAATGGATTTAGGATAAAACAATTCTTAGCAAAATGTACCACCCAAAGAAAGCCTAAATGGTGGCGGCAAAAACAAGATATAGATCATTTCAGTGTGATAAGTAGTGATGAAGTTATTGGCGAATGAATGGGAGGTGAAAGTTGCTCAGATGCATAAGGTGAACAACACTGTAGGCTGAAGTGGTTAAACAATACCAGTTGCCTGGCAGCCCTGCTGATCTATTTGCCTACAGCAGTGTCTGAATCACACACACCTGAAAAAAAAAATGCAGCTAATCTTGACATTTTTGTCAAAAATATCTGATCTGCATGCTTGTTCAGAATTTACGGGTAAAAGCATTACAGGCAGAGGATCAGCAGGACAGCCAGGCAATCTGCATTGTATAAATATGTCAGCACCTATATCCCTCTTACTTCCGTTGTGCTTTAATCAGAATGAGGTAATCTGCCTGTAACAGATCAAGCATAAAAAACTAGTAGGAGGCGCCCTAAAAATAATTTTTGTTCTAGAATACAATTATAAAATAGGAGTAGTTAGATCTTACCTACTTCAAGGAACAAGAAAAAAATACAGCAGTATAGGTGACTAAGCATAAGAATGCATTCTTCTGTGAACTAAAACCCTGGCTTTTAATTTAGCTGTAGGGATAACAGTTGTGCCTGGATGAGTAAATTCAGTGAATGCATTTGTTTGAACATTTGCATGTGAGTGTGCGAAGGGTTAATTGATTTTTGCTGTTTCTAGCCACACCCCCTTCAGCACCTCCCTTTCCCTAATAATTTATTTAATGTCCTAACTAGAGGCGATGTGTCTGGATATATGTATGTTTATTCTTATCATTGACCCCTGTGGCTAGGGTCCAATTCGGTGCACTCCCCCTTCCCCTGTATGTTTGTCAGCATGCAGACAGCTTATGCTGGTGTATGCGCATTGTGCACATGGACACATAACATTAGCTCCCTTGTGCGATTGGTAAGATGCACTGTCTTTCCCAGGAGAGGAAGTTAGGATGTGTGCTCCTAATCCATTGATAGGTTTGATGCAATGAATGTGTTTGCATGTCTGCACTATGCATGTTACAGGGCCAGAGTTAGGACACCTATGTTTACCTGGATACTTCTGCGCAGTATAGGTGACTAAGCATAAGAACGCATTTTTCTGTGAACTAAAACCCTGGCTTTTAATTTAGCTGTAGGGATAACAGTTGTGCCTGGATGAGTGAATCTGTGAATGCATTTGTTTGAACATTTGCATGCGAGAGTGCGAAGGGTTAATAGATTTTTACTTCAAGGAACAAACCACATGAGGGAGATATATTTATTGATGCACATAAGACAACGCGTTTCATGGGTACTGTCTCGCTTCCTCAGGTCAATATAAAGTGCCCAAGCTTGCAGCAGTCACGAGTGTGGGTGCCTCTATTCCCTTAGTGTAACAGATCAAGGTTGTCTGTGTGTGTGGCTGTTTCTACACTAAGAAGAAAGGAGAAAAAGCGCACACTGTGATACTAGCCTAGTTTGAATCTTGAAACATTTCAAACACAGCCGTTGCATATCATTGCAGCTAGCTCCGCCTTGCTTTGCTAGCGGTTTTCATCTCCCACTACACTCATAGCCGGGGAATCAGGCTCGTACCGGCCGAGCACAGAAAACCGTTTACACGCCCACCGCAGCGTGTTCCAGATAACCACCGTGGAATCCCAATCGGATCACCATCCAGGACCGTGAGGATATCCGTGCAAGCCAGGTCCCCGGCACAACAGAGACACAAGCGTGACAGCTGGCAAACCTATATAGGTTTCTCCAGCCTTGACAACCAGGTGAGACCTTTCCTACAGGGCCTAGAGCCCTCACCTGCTAGTATCACAGTGTGCACTTTTTCTCCTTTCTGTCTCCATATCCAGCACTGTTCTATACAGGTAGCATAAGTAGATCTACATATCTACACTATAAGGGCCCGTTTCCACTGTAGCGTTACGAAATCGCCGGCTAATCACCGCAGGAAAATCGCATGCGGGTGCGATTCCGCATGCGTTTTTTGCCGCGATTTCGCATGCGATTTCGCATAGGTAAGGCTGTATGCGATTTTAACCATGTCACTGCCTGTGTGAATTAACATGGGTACCTATGCGAAATCGCATGCGAAATCGCGGCAAAAAACGCATGGGGAAAACGCATGCGATTTCCCTATTAAATACATTGTGTGCGATTCGCCTGCATTCCACACGCAGGCGAATTCTGAGGCCCCTACCCTGCAGATTTTTTCTGCACAGAAAAACGTGCGGGGAAACGCACAAGTGGAAACAGTCCCATCCACTTCTACTGACTGTGCGGATCCGCATGCGTTGCCCGCATGCGGATTCGCGATAGTGGAAACGGGCCCTAAGGGACACTTACCTGCTCATTGAATTTGGAGACCAGCTGGTGCCCGGTGAGAGCCCAGGCGCTGGAGCAGTCTGTGAGCGAGAGCTGTGCCAGGGGGAGGGGCTCGACGCTGACAATCTCCGCCTTTCCCTGGGCATCATTGCTGGTGGCCACATCTTCAAAGTGGTACCTAAGCCATAGACAAGACAGCGTCATCAGTGCAATAAAGCTGTCACAGTATGTATAGAAGCACACATATAATTGCCCAACTTCTCAGATGGCCCCCCAAAAATCATCTCATCCTATGAAAAGGTTAAGGGCCATACACATGCTAGATCAAAGTTGGCTGATGTGGCAGATAACGATCAGCACTGCTGATAATCGGGTGTGTGTACAGCAGAGACACACGCACACACTGTACACACACACACACACTGTACACACACACACTACACACTGTACACACACACACACACACACACTGTACACACACACACTGTACACACACACTGTACACACACACTGTACACACACACTGTACACACACACACACTGTACACACACACACACTGTACACACACACACACTGTACACACACACACACTGTACACACACACACACTGTACACACACACACACTGTACACACACACACACTGTACACACACACACACTGTACATACACACACACTGTACACACACACACACTGTACACACACACACACTGTACACACACACACACACTGTACACACACACACTGTACACACACACACACACACTGTACACACACACACTGTACACACACACACACTGTACACACACACACACTGTACACACACACACACTGTACACACACACACTGTACACACACACACTGTACACACACGGTGGATCAACTTGATTTAGCAAAAGCCGATAACTTTGCTTTATTTTTATTAATTAGTATTTTATAGCACTGACATCTTCCGCAGCGATGTGCAGAGTATATTGTCCCTCAGAGGGGCTCACAATCTAATCCCTGCGATAGTTTTATTTCTATGTATGTATCATGTAGTGTACTGTATGTGTTGTAGTCTAGGGCCGATTTAGGGGGAAGCCAATTCACGTATCTGTATGTTTTTGGGATGTGGGAGGAAACCAGAGTGCCCGGAGGAAACCCACGCAAACACAGGGAGAACATACAAACTCCATGCAGATAGTGCCCTGGCTGGGATTTGAACCGGGGACCCAGCGCTGCAAGGCGAGAGCGCTAACTACTACACCACCGTACTGCCCTTTTGCTTTTGCCACCTGCCTTGGCTCAGGATCAATTGAACGTCATTTGAGTGTAAAAATCTGTATAACCTATATTATCACTATTCTGGACCCTGCATGCATCTTACCGGGCCGCATCGGGGTCAGACATGCCAGCCTGGAACTCCAGAAGCTCTATGATAATGCTCTGATCCGTGTGCCGGTGCGCAAACACCTCCTGGTTATCTGGTATCTCTCGCAGCTCGCTGGGCAGAGAAAGACAACAGTGAGACAACAAAGCTGACTGCTGCTGCAGGATCAGGGCAGAACAGGGAGCCATAGACAGTAACATGAGGGGAGCAAATAGCAACTTCAGCCAATATTTCATTTATAGGTGGAGTTTTGGAGAAAGGCCTTCCCCCATTACTTTATAAGTGAACTCTTGGAGCACGCCCACCCCCCCAGTATTTAATAGGCAAACCTCTCCCATCCAATATTTCATTTTAAAGAGACTCTGTTTGCCCCTGCTAAAACACCGCTATCCCGCAGCTGAACGAGGGGTCTTTACCCCCCCAAATCCCCCCCCCCGGCAAAATACACAACCAACTTGGTCGTAGATTTTGCTGCTCATGGAGGCAGAGCTCATGGCCGTAGCTCTGCCTCCATGCGCGTCTATCAGCGGCGGATCTCCGCCTCTCCCCCGCCCTTCTCAGTGAAGGAAGAGGGAGAGGGGCGGGGGAGAGGCGGAGATACGCGCTGATAGACACGGTGAGAGGCAGAGCTACAGCCATTAGCCCTGCCTCAACAGGAAGCGCTCCCCGGACACCACGGAGGGGATTTGGGGGGTAAAGACCCCTCGTTCAGCCGCGGGATAGCAGCGTTTTAGCAGGGGCAAACGTGCCCATGTTTATAAGGTAAAAAGCAATTTTTAATGTCGCTTCAGACTCTCTTTAAAAGGTCTGAATGAAGTAAGCCCCTCCTCCATGTATCATTTGTAGGTAAAATCTTGGAGCATGCAAAATCTTTGGGGAAAAACTCCTCCCAACACAACTGATAAAAATGTCCAGTGTCACCATTGAAACATTTTATGAAAACAGACTAACCAATTTTTTTTTTGAATTAAATGTGCTTAAAGCATATGGTTGGGACCTTAAAGGACAACTGAAGTGAGAGGTATATGGTGGCTGTCATATTTGTTTCCATTTAAACAATACCAGTTGCCTGGCTCTCCCTGCTGATCCTCTGCCTGTAATACTTTCAGCCACAGCCCCTGAACAAGCATGCAGCAGATCAGATGTTTCTGACATTATTGTCAGATCTGACAAGATTAGCTGCATGCTTGTTTCTGGTGTTATTCAAACACTACTGCAGCCAAATAGATCAGCAGGACAGCCAGGCAACTGGTATTGTTTAAAAAATGAAAAAATATGGCAGCCTCCATATACCTCTCGTTTCAGTTGTCCTTTAAAGGATACCAGTTGCGAAGAATGCGCATTCCCTTCTTCCGGGTTGCCGGAGTCGGGCTTTACTGCGCAGGCGGCCTACACACGTCCGTGGCCGGGAGCGCACTGCGCATGACATCATGCTCCCCGCTTGCTCCCTCCATTTCTCTAGCATTCTTCACATCTGCTACCCTTAAATCATTTTACATTTTTGTCAGCGCTAAGGTCTCCTTTAAGCCTGGTATACACATTCAATTTTGATGATATTGAATACTATGAGCAGACTGTGTAGGCAAACCCTCATGCTACATAGAGGTGACAAGAATGGTCAGTGATCGACCAATCATGAAAACGTGTCCCGGGCTGTAGCCTAGTATACACATACAATTAAAGCCATATTTATTTACTTTTAGGCGGCTTTCACAGTGGGACGTTACAGGCGCACGTTAGAGCAGCCTGTAACGCAGCCCACCGCACAGTAATGAAAAATCAATGGGGCTGTTCACAGTGCCCACGTTGCGTTACATTGTAACGCTGCGTCACAAGACAACGTACTGCATGCAGTACTTTGGACGCGGCTGAGCCACGTTAGACTGCTTGCACATGCTCAGTAATGTTGTGGAGGAGCGAACAGCAGCCAGGCACATGGCTAATTAATATTCACTGCACGTTGTGACGTGCAGTGTTTACTTCCTGGAGCGGCCGCTCTGTGCGGCGATTGGCCGGCGGGACCACGTGATGCCGCATGCGCACAAGAGTACGCATCACGGCATCACGGACGCCAGAGTGAGCTGCACAACGCGGCTCACTCTGACGTCCAGATCCAGCACCACCAGGCGTTGCGTTAGGGGGACGTTATGCGACCTTAACGCCCCCTCTAACGCAACGTCCTAGTGTGAAATTAGCCTTAAACAATACCAGTTGCCTGGCAGTCCTGCTGGTCTCTTTGGCTGCAGTAGTGACTGAATCACACACCTGAAACAAGCATGCAGCTAATCCAGACACACTTCAGTTAGCGCACCTGATCTGCATGCTTGTTGAGGGTCTATGATTTCACAGAAGAGGGTCAGCAGGACAGCCAGGCAATATGTATTGTTTAAAATGAAAAAAATATGGCAGCCTCTGTATCCCTCTCGCATTAGGCGACCTTTTAAGCAGTAAGAGGGCCAGCAAAGTTTTAATACTATGAACAAATTGTGCAGATAAGCTCTCATACTACTTGGCCAGTCAAAAATGGATGTGTGTAACAGGCTATACATTTTCAGTAGATTACAGGCTCCTGGACCCCCAAGAGCTGACAATCAATGTAAGGGTACCAGTCTCAGCCTGGGCACAGTGATGGAGCTATCACAGACTCCTGGACCCCCAAGAGCTGACAATCTAATGTCAGGGTAGCAATCTCAGCCTGAGCACAGTGATGGGGCTATCACAGGTCACTGGACACCCAAGAGCTGACAATCTAATGTCAGCATAATATTACCACGCACCCCAGAAGCTAACAATCTAATCACAGCCACCCAATAATCCACAGAAGACCTCCAAGAACAGGGAAAAGAAGCACAGACTAGGAGCTGCAAACACAAGTCATCAGTGACCCCCCCAAGACCTGACAATCTAATTTCAGGGTAGCAATCTCAGCCTGAGCAGTGAGCACAGTGAGGGGGCTATCTCAGGTTACTGGACACCCCACCCCCTATTCACAGCCTGCAGTCTGTCCCTCACCTGACATCCTGGATAGCTGGGGGTAGAATGGCAGAGAGGGCTCCCCCAAACAGGGGACTCTGTGCAGCAGCAAGTTCCATTAGCTGGGCAACATTAGAAGCCTCCCAGCATGCTCTGCGGGAATTCACTCCACATGTTTCCTGCTCATCATGACTACAATTCCCAGCATGCACTTTTCTTCCAGGTTTATTCTGCAAAACAGCTAACAATCTGCCCAAACGGTGTACTCTTTATAAACAGAGGCTCGTTACTCATGAAATGTACTAATTCTCAACTAAAGCAGAACTAGGTCAGGCAGAGACGTCCCTGGAATACGCAGCGGCCATCTTGTGTGAGGGCATTATGCATGTGCCTTTCATTTACTAATTTAATTTCATTCAAAATAGAGGAAAAAATAGGCACTTTGTTACAGAGGGAGGCATGAAGCCCCCGGGACGGAAGAAGAACCATTTGCCGTTTGTGTGGCATTTTGTGCTATTGAATCTTCTGGCAGTGACGTCATTGAAGCTGTGTCGCCCATGTTATTTGTGGGCAAATTTTTTCATTTCAAGTGGCTGCCTCCAGTGTCAGGCTGTCATAATTGTGCCAGACAGAACATTCAGAAGTGTGAGAAGTAGAGGAACTTGAGACTCGAAATCCCCAGTTTTTTATGTGTAATTATAATAAAAAAAATAACCTGTAAAGACAGAGAAATATAGAGGCTGCCATTCAGGGCCGGTTCCAGTAACAATTGGGCCCTAGGGCAAAATTAGCCTGGGGGGCCCACCAACAGACATCCCCCGACCAAAACGCATCATTAGAGGCCCATTGTTGACGCCAAATTTCCCTCCTGGGCCCCTGAGCTGGCTACTGACCCTCCCCCAATCACCTCCCAACTTAACAGACTCTGCAGAGTCCCGGAGGTGCAATAGTTAAGATGGGGAGGGACACCTTGGGGGCCCCTACAGGCTCTGGGGCCCTGCGGCAATTGCCTATTTTTTCCTATGGTAGCTCCGGCCCTGCTGCCATTGCTGACCTTGAAAAACGGTTGCCTGGTTGATGTACGAATTTATTACCCGAGGTTAGAGTGATATGAGGATATATATTTATTTCCTTTTAAGAAATACCAGTTACCTGGCAGTCCTGCTGATCCTCTGCCTCCAATTCTTTTCATAGACATTCATTGGCCACAAGGGCGTTTTTAAAAACCGCAGGCGGCCGAAAAAGACCCTAAAACGCCTGCAGTGTGAACAAGCCCTTAGCCATAGACCCGAAACAAGCATATGCAGATCAGGTGTTTCTGACATTATTGTCAGATCTGACAAGATTAACCTGCCTGCTTGTTTTTGGTGTGATTCAGACACTACTGCAGCCAAATAGATCAGCAGGTCTGCCAGGGAACTGGTATTGGTTGAAAAGAAATCAATATGGCAACCTCCATATCATTCCCACCTCGGGTTCACTTTAATCATCACGATTAATTATGCAGTTATTCCTTTACATGTGTTTTAATTTTCATGCAATGCATTTACATGTGTAAGTATTCACACTTGAGCGTTTTGCCTGCGATTTTCAGCAAAATGCTCAAACACTAGCACTTTTGAAAGCACTAGTGTAAAAAAAAACTATGGGCCCGTTCTTACTTGGGCGATTTGCGCTAATCGCTGCAAATCGCGAAACGCAAACACGTAGCCTGCACCATTTTCAGGTGATTTCCCGGCAATCGCGTTTCAGTGCTATAGAAGCGCTAAATGCGGAAAAATCACTCCTGCAAAAATCGCCGGCATTTTGCGCTTTTAAGTGGGATTTGGCCCTTAGAACCATTAGGTTGGCAGCCCACTTGGCGGTGCAATTTCTTGGGCCTTTCCAGCGCTTTGCATTCTGCATTTCCAATCACATTTCCTGCATGCGATTTTCAACGAATGTTCATGACAAATAAGCAGAATGCCACGCTTTTTAACCACTTAAGGACCAGGGGATTTTGAGGATATCGGTGCTGCGTGGGCTCTCAAGCCTGCAGCACCGATCAGCATTGCACCAGGGCGATCAGACTTCCCCCCTTTTTTCCCCACTAGGGGGATGTCCTACTGGGGGGGTCTGATCGCCGCCGGCTATTTGCGCTTGGCCGGGGGGGGCTCTTCAAAGCCCCACTCCGCAGCGATTTACGTCCTCCCTCTACTTCCTCCCCTCTCCCTCTTCCTGTGTGATGCGCAGGACGAATATCCGTCCTGCGCTGGATAGGATAGGCTTTAGCCTATCAGATGCCGGCGATCCCCGGCCAATTAGAGGCCGAGGACCGCCCATCTACGTCACGGCGCAGCGGCGCCGTATGATGTAAACAGCGGGGATTTCTTCCCCGCGTGTTTACATTATGCGTGCGATCGGCGGCTCGCACACTGTTCACGGAGACACCCTCCGTGAACTGGCATGGAAAGGTCGCTAGGCGGTCGTTAAGTGGTTAAAATCGTGATGAAAAACGCAAACAAATGCAGAGGAAGTGATTCCCGAGCGGGAAGGGCCAGTGAAATTGTGCGTGTTTTGTCCGTGTATGGTAAAAAAAAAAACCCACACAATTCAAACAAGTGCGTTCTCAGCCCTGAAGTAAACCTGTAAAAGTAAAAAAAAAGTTACACATTTACGCCAGTAGGGGAAAGCCCCTGGATGTTCCAAAGTCTTACCCAATCCTCCAGGACACCCCCAAACCCTGCATTACCCCTCGCCCCCTCTGCTGGCTGGGACTGTCCTTATCTTCTTTGCAATGTATGAGGGCAGCAGCAGCGCTGTGCAGGTGTTGGGAGGTTCAAGCCTGCTGGATCCCCACTAAAGGTGGCCACACACCATACAATTTTTAAAATATCTGTTCAATTTAAGAATTGCAATCAATTTTTTATGACTGATTGTAACATTTCAAAAATATGACCAATGTACCACACACCTATGTTCAATTTTTCCCCAATTATGATAAAAATGATTGGAAACTCTGAGAACATTGCATGGGTGTGTATATTAATAAATTGACAATCCAACACACACCATACAATCTTTAGAGGTATTGAAGAAAAATATCTGGCATTCCGGATAGATTAAAATCGAAAAAAACGGGAAATCTGATTGGATTTTTCAGTCGAATGAAAAAAAAGCTTTCGTTTTTTTTCGGGAGATCCGATCGTTTTTATTGAATTGCCGTAAAATCAGATCATTTTATTGTATCGTGTGTGGCCACCTTTAGGCTATCATTCGTAAAGCATTTCCGCATGCGGAAATGCTGAAAACAGCCGACTTTACCCGAGCACATAGCAAAATCTCCATTCATAAAGGCTCTTTCCGCATGAAAAGCTGACATTACCGAGCAGAGCGATAAATTATCGTAAAAAATGTAACAAAATGTCACTTCATAAAGATTACCGCAAGCGGTATGAGGACGGGAAATACCGCTCCCTTGGATGTGGCGATAAGCATGCTACGTTAATGGAGACACAGACCTCCGAGGCAGCTGCAGTAGAGCGGAACACGGAGAAATGTATCAACTGGGCAGATTCCTGTGTCTCCGCCTGCCTATCGCCAGCCTAGTTCGGGAAATCTCCGCACTGCTATCGCAACTGTGCACTTTTTCATGAATGACCACACAGAAGTCTAACAAACCGACAGCGGTGTTTTCTCGCATTGATTCTCATTACCGACAACACTTTTATGAATGATACCCTAAGGCCTTGTTCACAATGCGTCCGGCTTGCATGTCAGTCCGCGGTGGGCTTTTTTTTCTCCGCGTTTTTTAAAGCGTTTTCTGGTGATTTTCTGCGCATTCACTCGTTTTTGTTGGCGTTTTTGTAAGCGCTTTTGCAGAAAGCTTCCGTCTTTTGATCCGGAAAAAAAATTAGGAAAAAATAAATACAATGTATTTTTTTTTAAGCGCTCACGCAATCGCTTGCCAAAGCGATTTTGTGAGCGTTTTGCGTTTTTCCTATACATTCCATTGAGGCAAAAATGGCCCAAGCACCGCTTTTCAAAGTGGATCGCAAACGGATCTCTCTGAAATGAACTCTGTCATAGAGAATCATTGCACAAGCGCTTTCAGGGCGATTTTGAAAACCGCCCGCGCTTAAAGTTTTACAAAAACGCCTATAATGTGAACAAGGCTTTCACTCAGAAAAGCGCTTAGGGTCCGTTCCCACTAGTGCAGTGCAATTTCTTAGCGGAAAACGCATAAACGAATTTGGATGCGGATACGAATTCGCATGCATTTTCGTGTATTTTTGTAAGTATGCAATTTTAATCATGTTAGTGCCTGTGTGCTTTTACATTGATTTTACACAAAAACTTATGCGAATTAGCATGAAATACATTACATGCGAATCGCAAGCGGTGTGTGCGGTGTGCGAATTCTGATGGCTCTGCTGTGCAGATTTTTCCTGCACAGCAAAACGCTCAGTTTCCCTGGCAAGTGGAAACAGGCCCATTTACTTGTATTGGTTAAGCGAATCTGCATGCAGAAAGCCTTACCGAGTAGCTTTGTACTCAGGCTACAGTTTGCAACAGTTCGCATAAACTTGCATGCAACCCAAAATGATTGCCATCTTTCTGGCCGTCTGTACTCCGAAGATGATGAATGTTCTTCCAAGCTGATGCAGACTTGGTTGTAGTTTGTATGCAGAATGAAATCGAGCCAATACAAATCATCTGATCGTCAGTAAGGGCTAGTGCACACCAAGAGCGCTTCTGAGCGCTTTTAAAATCGTTAGTGTTTTCGCAGTACTACTGGGCAGGCGCAAAACGCGCCCAGCGATGGCAGCGAGACAGGGGAGCGTGCTTGGCTGCACTGCACCTGACAACTGGATGACTGCAGTCAACAGGTGCAGATGCAAATTTAGGCACTTTTGAAATTTGAAATGGACAGAACAAATGTAGCAGCTCCTGCATTTGCTTGGTCCATTATCAACCTGTATAATGCCGGGAAAACACGGTACGTTTTTCGTGCTCGATTTGGGGCGCCCAATCTATTTTCGCGCTCGATTCCACGGTCGAATCGCTTATCTTTTGCTCGTTTTTCTTATCCTTTCCCATTGTTCCCTGTGTGAAATCGAGCGCGGAATCGATCCGGCAGGAGATCGGACATGTCGGAAACTATCACTCGAGCCATCTTAATGGCTCAAAAACGTACAGTGTATTCCTAGCATAATGGGCTCTATTCATAAACCATTACCGCAAGTTTTCCGCTCAAAACAGCGGATTTTCCCGTCCATTTAGCAAAGTGGGCATTCATAAAAGCTGTTCCCGCATGAAAATCTACAATCCCCCAGCAGAGCGAGAAATTTCCGCCTTCTCCAGTGTTTTTCTAGATTTATCTAGAAAAAAGTAACAAAATGGCCATTCATAAAGATTAGAGGAAGCGGTATGTGGACGGGAAATACCGCTTCCTCTGATTTTGCGGATTACATACAAGTGAATGGGACAGACCTCCCAGAGAGAGCAGCGCACGGAGGGACTCTGCCGGCTGAAGTGTTTCCGCATGCCTTCCGACAGCTTACCGCCAGCCTTCAGCGGGAGATCTCCACTCTTGCATCGCAGCTGGCAAGATTTTTTTGAATGACCACCCAGGGCTCTATTCATAAAAAAGATGTGGCGAGAAAACTCCTGGAGGGAAAATACCGCAGCGGTATTTTACACTTCTGGGTGGTCATTCAAAGAAATCTTGCCAGCTGCGATGCAAGTGCGGAGATCTCCCGCTGAAAGCTGGCGGTAAGCTGTCGGAAGGCATGCGGAAACACTTCAGCCGGCAGAGTCCCTCCGTGCACTGCTCTCTCTGGGAGGTCTGTCCCATTCACTTGTATGTAATCCGCAAAATCAGAGGAAGCGGTATTTCCCGTCCACATACCGCTTCCTCTAATCTTTATGAATGGCCATTTTGTTACTTTTTTCTAGATAAATCTAGAAAAACACTGGAGAAGGCGGAAATTTCTCGCTCTGCTGGGGGATTGTAGATTTTCATGCGGGAACAGCTTTTTTGAATGCCCACTTTGCTAAATGGACGGGAAAATCCGCTGTTTTGAGCGGAAAACTTGCGGGAAGGTTTTATGAATAGAGCCCCCAGAAGTGTAAAATACCGCTGCGGTATTTTCCCTCCAGGAGTTTTCTCGCAACAACTTTTTTATGAATAGAGCCCATAATGCCTCTTTTCCACGGACTGTTGAGCTGTGTGCCCTGCAAGCAGTTACAAGGCAGCAGTGAGCAGTTACCAGGCAGCAGTGAGCAGTTAAGAGAGTTTAAGAGGCATTTCACTGCCTATCAACAGTTCGTGGAAATGAGGCCTAAGGCCTCTTTTCCTCGAACTATTGAGCTGTGTGTTCGGCAAGCAGTTACCAGGCAGTAGTGAGCAGTTAACAGGCAGCGACAAGCAGTTACCAGGCAGCAGTTGTGAGAGTTTGAGAGGCATTTCACTGCCTAGAAACAGTTCATGGAAAAGAGGCCTAAAAAATGTGCCTCTGCATCAGTTCAGAATGATTTGCATGTTATTGAACATCCCTAGTGGGAGGAGAGGCGTGGCCAGTGTAATAAATGGGTAGTGCAGAGTGGAGGAGAGGTGGGGCTAGTGTAATTAGTCAGTAGTGCAGAGTGGAGGAGAGGTGTGGCCAGTGTAATAAGTGGGTAGTGCAGAGTGGAGGAGAGGCGGGGCTAGTGTAATTAGTCAGTAGTGCAGAATGGAGCAGAGGCGGGGCTAGTGTAATTAGTCAGTAGTGCAGTGTGGAGGAGAGGCGTGGCCAGTGTAATTAGTCAGTAGTTGGGCTCAGGTGAGTGGCTGTGCTCTGGTATATAGTGTGGGGTGGAGAGTGATTGTTATTTTCCTTTCTCACTTCCAGTGAGTTGTGTGGTCTGGTTGGAGGCAGGTGATTGAGCTGTTGGGTATTACACAGGGGGCTGTAGCCATGCATTGCACACTCCTTGCTGGGTAAGTACTGTGGTAGCTTTGGTTAGAATGTTCTGCTCACTGTGGGGAAGGTAAGAGTGGTCTCTGCTTCCAAGAAACTCTTGTGTGGATTTTTTTTTTATGGTATCAATTGATTGCTTTTAATTCTAGTTTAGAATCTGATGCTGTTCTCTACCTAACCACCCCCCCCCCACCTCCTGTCTGCATCCGCTGCTGCTGGGTCCTCTGTTCATACATGTGCCCCATGTAATTGCTGGTGTGGGTGTATGACATCACACATGTACCCATGTTACTCTGGCAACCACATGGGGCACCTGTATGGATGGAGGACCCAGCCTGAAGAAAGCAGTAGTGGAGGCAAATGGGGGGCACATTGATCATTGGGGGACAGTGTTGAGGTGGTCACAAGGCTGATTCTGGATTGATTTCAGCACAGAATTAGCCTGTGGCTTATAGGCAAACAGCTCTTTCTGATCACAGAAAGATCTCCTTTGGTTGGTCTGCCTGAGGCAAACTTGTGAAGATGTTCCTCCAACACCTGACAATTTGCACTGCACATAATAGCTGTGGTGAGCCCCCAAAATACACTAGGTAGGTGCAGTTGCCCCAATATAGATTGGCCATGCACTCTCTTCACTTCGTGGTGCTTCCCCCACACTTCTGCCACCTGAGGAAGTCTCCTCACTTGGCATCATGGGTGGATTGGACTGGATTGTATGGATTGGTTTGTGAACCCTATGTGGGCAGACTTGTGCTGGTAGAACTAGGATTTTGCATGCCTGATGGTACCAGCTGCAGCCCTGATACTTGGGTAATCCCAAATCAAGGGGGTACCCACTGTGCACACCCTGTTACTATGCTTGACTGGAGGGCCCATTTGTCAGAAGTCCTAGTCCACAAACCATTAAACTGGCACAGCAGTGCTCAAAAAGTGCAAATTCAGGTAGACCGTGCCAAAGACACAATACAAAGTGACTTGTGCTCAGCAAGTGTATGTACAATCAAAAATAAAGTCTCTAGATCCTCCTATCCAAGAATGTAAGTTAATCAATTAGGACATCTCTATGCTCAATAATAGTATTAGAACAAGTAAAGAGTAACAATATCCAGCAATGCCATATACAATTCTAAGTACTATGCAGTAAATCTCATAGATGGGAAGCTGGAATCTGAAAGTGTAAGGAGTGCAAGAGCGCTCTAGAGACCTGCTTGGCCTAAGCCCTTGCCACCGCAGCCAGCCTAAGTGTCTGACATGTGTTGCTGGTATGCCCACTTCTTCAGAGACCACAGAGAAGTCAGTCCAGTCACTGATACTCCATAATGCAACTGCCATGACTACTTGCCTCACACTTGGTATGGTGGGAAGGGGCTTGGCTGACTTCTTTGCCTAGATCCTTTCCGTAGTGCTCTTGTAAAGAACTACATGCTGATAATCCTAAACCTGTCATTTTTAATTTCACTGGAGCCTCTTGCCTACAGTGAAGTATTTTATAGTGTGTCTTGAGTTATGTAATGCATTTTGTACAATCTTTCACTAGTGATCAAGTGTACAAAAACTGATATGGAGCAATGGCGGCCTATTTCACAGGCTTGCTGTATAGCAGTCACTAATTTTAAATACAAATATATGCAGTCTGAAAAGGGATCATTCAATTGGTCAATACTCAAGCTGCGTACAGGATTTGCATAATCTTTTTGCATCGCATTAACATCCCTAACATTTGCTTTTCACTCCATGGTCTCAATTCACTAAGGGCAGTTTGATAAAACAATGCATTTGGTAATTTTTTTATTTTTTTTCTTCCCCAAATTCACTAAGATTTCCTACATGCAGTAGAAGTTGGGTAGTATACAAAAATGGCTTCAATTCATGAAGCCTGTCTCAGCAGCTGTGGAGCAGGTCAGGTAGCAAGCCATCAAGTCTTCCACAAGTCTGTATGAGCTATTCTATGATCTGCCCAGTGCATCTATTTAGATATGAATCTGTGCTAATGAGAGCTCTTCTGTATAACATTGTATAGCTATGCACATCTAAAGGGATACAGAAAAGCCTTTGTAAATGTCTCATTGCTCATTAGCCCCACCCACCAGAGTATTGATTAAAATGGGGTGAGAAGCAGAGCTGTCTAGTTGCCCCTATCAATGTTACTACATGGCAGGGGAGGACTGGCCAGGGGGGAAGGGGGGAGATTTCCCCCCAGGCTGCCTCTCCTTTAATGGTTTAGGGCTGGCCGATCCACAACTGCTTCGATAATTATCCAATCAGATGAAAATCTGTGCCGCCACAAGCATGCCCAATCAACAATTTGACTTATTTCGGGTGGAAAGTGTTTGAATGTATCAATCTGAGATGCTGGCAAATCTCGGGCCGATGTATTCGTTAAGTGTGATAATAACAAACTATGTACGCAGTGGAAACCCCGGCGTTTTCCCTCAAAATCTATTATGTACCCCACGATGCCTGTGCATTTATACTTTACCTGTCATGCTGTCCCTCGAGTATCCTTGCTGTATTTCTGCATTGGCATGACTATGTGACTACCGGTATATAGCACGTTGGGCGCATGTGACGTTATTTGGGCTGGGGCTGCCGTGAAACCGGGCCTCTAGTTTGTGTTTTCCCTCCAGGCCAAAAGGTCCCAGTCCTCCCCTGCTACATGGAGATTTGAGTTACTGGCTGGTCAGAGCTGGAAATGCCTACCAAACACTTTTACTTGACCAAATGTTTTAATCTATGAATTGCAGTTTCTTAAGTATTTACCTCACTAGCTGGTAACAGGTTTAGTTATATTATGCTTACTGAATTGAGGCCATGTGCCTTTGCTCAGTATTGCTGATTGGTGTAACTTGGTATTGTGTATAGATACATCACATGCCTGTCTTTCTCTTGTAGAGTTGCGGTGCTCTGCCTGACTCTGCCGTATCTTGTGCAAGCGCAGCGGGTGCAGACGCAATCTCTGCCCAGCGGTAAGTGTCTCTTGCAACAAAATCAAAAGCAAAGAAATTCCTTAATGAGATTCTCGGCTATCTTTAGTTTAACCCTAAAATCCAATGGGCTTTTCTGTGGACTTCTAATTCTTTCCTCTGGTTAAGGTTGCTGCATTTGCTTTCTGGTGCATGTTTAGTACAAATACTGAAGTTTTAACTTTTGAAACCAGATTTACCAAAACATTGGTACTCCAACTTAGAATTGCACATTTTTGTGTAGCATAACCCGCTGCTACTATTGCCTGCTGCAGTTAATTTCTAAATAGGCTTTACATGCACATGTAGTGGTGGTACCATGGCTTGCAACACATCAATAAGGCCCCTTTCAGACTGCATTTTCAGAGCAGTTCAGCCTTCTGTCCAGTGCCTTTTTTAAATGCAGCTGAGTTGCAGCAGTTGTAACACCACACATGTCAAGCCAGGGGCATAACTAGAAATCAGTGGGCCACCTGCAAAACTTTGGATGGGGCCCTAACTTGTGTAACCCCACCAAAGCTTTCTGCACAGGTAAACTGAGAACCAATGTTGTTCAGTTGGCTAGTGCACACTTGCATGTGTTTTCCGCCATGCAGATAAAAACTGACAGAAAAAAATGCATGCAGTGCTTCACTGCTATCAGTCTCTGTGATAAAACATGCATGTTGACACATGGTGTGCAAAGCTCCCAGCTGCAGCTTATTACTCTGGAGCAGAGCTGGCTCTGCAGACTTCTCCAGCACCACTACAGTACACAGCACTTGGGGAGGGGCAGGGGGCTGTACACAAGACCCTGCTGCTTACTGAATAGGGACTGTCTAAAAATCTTTATCTACATAACTTTTTTTATGTCTTCTCAGTGGCTGAGCAAATGCAGTTATTAAAACAATTGTGCAGAGAGTAGATTGTGTTCTCTGAACCCTTGTCAGTCTCTAAGGACAGGGAAAAGAAACTCCTCCCACTCCCCATGGGACCTCCTGCAGCTTCTGGGCCCCCTGCAGCTGCATCCTTTACATGGCCTATTACACCCCTGTGTCAAGCATTGACATGCAGCAGAAGAATGCAACATGCTGGGTGAGTGCAGCAGTGCTCAGATCTCTGTAGTTGTACCGGTTGCTAACAAGCACCTGGCTGGTGCAGCTAACAGGTGGTGACATCACTGCTTGTCAGCTGCCATTTTGAAAGGGCCCTTACTAAGCAGACTTGAGTTTAAGTCTATAAATAGGTGAGTCACTTCATTAAAGTATAGGGGTCAACTTGTACATGAGTCACATGCAACACTGAGTGATGTGTGTACTAATAGTGACATTTCCATTGGCAGCAACTTACCCAGTGGTAAGTGACACTTTGAGGAAAGGAAATGCTAAAACCACTGGTCTGACAGTCCTGGCCTCAACAATTAACAAGGAAAGGGGCAGGGAGGAAATACTGGGCTGCATAAAAGGAGTAAATTATTGTAGCATGGGAGGGAGGGGTAAGAGTATTGGCTGCACTTAAGGGACATGAGGGGTTAATGGCTGCAATGCTGTATGCAGTCATTAACTCCTCTTGAGCCCCAAGTGCAGCCATTAACTTTGCTGGGTAGACCTATACTTGAGTCAATAAAAAAAATCAGCTTAAGACAGTAGAATATTGGAGTAGACTTATACACGGGTTAACTTATATTTGAGGATATATGGTAAGATGTCTCAAACTTGAAGGCTAACTTGAAAGGTTGTAGCTGGACCCCTGGAATGTCAAGGTCTAGCAGGTGAGCATGGCTTGACTAACTCAAAACATTGAAAGTAATCATCTTTTTCTTTAAGATGCGTCACAAACTGAATGCCGCAGGCGCCTCTTTTGGATCTGGATAGATAAGGATTTCTTTGGCTCAAGTCTATGGCAGCTGGAAGCACTGAGTTAGTACCTTTCATTGTCTAGTTCTTCAGAGTAGGGGAGTTGTGAGTTTACTAACTCCCCAATTTGTCCACAGATAAGACTGGCTTTATTGATGTGATGACTCCTCCCAGAGCTGCGCAGTGTGGCTACACCATCACAAATGACGTGTTTGGAAATATCGAAGTGCGGATCTCTTTTCTAGGCTGCTGGGTGAACAATACGGTAGGTTTGGCCTGGCCAGTAGATGGCTTCATGGTCTCTCCTGCAGATCTTCACTGATGTCTCTGTTCTCTCTGTAGAATGACAAGCGGTTTGACGTCTATGTGCAGTTCAGAGTGCTCCAAGATGTTGGTATCACTCTGTACCCACTGAAGATGGCCTGCCAGCCTACAGATGTCTGGGATGACAGGGAAATGGTCTGTGAAGAGAATTACATAGAGGTAAGACATAAAAACCAAGTTGTAGATGTTGCTGTGATTGAAGAACAGGCTCACCTAGACCATACTAGCTTGAGGAGCAGGGCCAGAGCTACCATAGGAAAAAATAGGCAACTGCCCCAGAGCCTGTAGGGGCCCCAAGGTGTCCCTCCCCATGTTAACTGTTGCTCCCCAGGGTCTCTGCAGAGTCTTTAGAGTTGGGAGGTGATTGGGGGAGGGTCAGCAGCCAGCTCTGGGGCCCAGGAGGGAAGTTTGGCTGCAACAAAGGGCCTCTAATGACGCTTTTTGGTCGGGGGGTGTCTGTTGGGGGGGCCCCCAGGCTAATTTTGCCCTAGGGCCCAACTGTTACTTGAACCGGCCCTGTTGAGGAGGGAAGTTCAAAGGGAAAGGAAAATGAGCAGCTATAATAGTATATTGTGTACAGGTGTAGCTTTATATAGCTTAGTAATAAAATCAAACCTGTAAGGAAGAAGCTGGATACATGGGTAGTACATCTCTGTATTGTCTCCTCTGACCATGCTCCTAGTTGCATGTTTCTGCATGCCCAGTAGATCAAAGGTGCATGTCAGGGCTTTTTCCTGCACACAAGTAGCTTTGTAAAACTAAGCATTTGCCGGCCATACTTGTGCATGCTCAGTACAAAGAAGCCTGTACACATTGTATTTGTGTGGTGTGCTTGAGTTCAGCTCTAGTTCAGCTTGAGTTCAAACTGTAATGAGGATATTGAGTGAGACTGCCATATTTTAAACATTACCAGTTGTCATCTGGCAGCCCTGCTGGCCTATTTGGCTGCAGTAGTGTGAATCAAACCAGAAACAAGCATGCAGATTTGTCAGATCTGACTATAATGCAAACACCTGATCTGCTGCATGCTTGTTCAGGGTCTATGGCTAAAAGTTTTTAACGTTAAATAGCGATAAGCGGCAAACTAGCGGCAACACCGTGCACCATTCGCAGGCGCCATTAATTAAGCTGCAATATGCCACTGACTATCATAACTCTTTGCATACTAGCTCCTAAGGCCCCCCTTGAGTATAGGTACACCACTGCATTTGCTTTACATACAGTATACACTAGTGGTTTCAAACGCTAAGCTACAGAGAAGCCTTATTAGGGGTGGGGGACCACTAGCACCAGGGAAGCTTATGGGGGGCACATGGCATGTAAAACTGGGGAGGTTTTTTTTTATTTTTTCTAAATATCTTATTTCCTGATAGGTGTCTGTGGTGAGGATATTTCCAGCTACCATCATTCAAAGTCTCCAGTTGGCCAGCCCTCTGGTAAGTACAGTACATGTGTAGGAGTTACTTGCTGGTAGCTTTATACATGACAGGATTACTGTAACTGCACTGAAAATTTAATTTAAAATGTAGGCAGGGTCTGCCTTTTTGTAAAACTTTTCACTTCCTGATTTAAATTCTAAATTGTATCACAGGTGGAGAAATCTTTAGCAGGTGCAGCACTGCAGAATGTTTGTACAATCCATCAAACTATTAGATATACCCAAATCTTCTGTCCATATACCCTGCCACTGAACCACATGTTGTTGAATGGGTGCATTGGGCTTAAAAGGGGTGCATGATCTGGTCCAGCATTGTCCTGTCAGTGTGGGACAAGTCTGGGTCTCTTTAGTGCATGAACTATAGTTTGCAGTTGTGGGTGGGGCTACAGAACATGAGCTGGCCCCACCCCCTGATGGGTCACTTCCTGTTCTAGAGGAACTACAGATCCTAGCTCCCCAATCCTGTCAAGGCCCATCAACAGTAACAGGAAACCACTCAATCACAGGTGGGGTAATCAGTGTCTCAGCAGAGCTAATTGACTACATCTGTGGATTTCTGCAAAACATGCAGTGTTGGTGGCCCTTGAGGACCGGGTTGGAACACATGTACGTTAAAGGGCGCAGGGTTTTAAACGAGAAGCATGAATAACGTTTTTAAAAAAATTGTGCTATATTTCATTTAAAAATGTCTTAGAGTTAAAAATCACTAAATGTGTATGAAATCAGAATTGTAAAACATTAATCTTCCCTGTGTAAAAAGTGAAATGTATAATTTATAAAAGATTAGTAAGAATGTTACTAAAACTATACTTAACCCTACTGTCACACAGAACCCTCCCTGTACCTACCCCTAGACCCCCCCCCCCCCTGGTGGTGCCTAAACCTAAGACCCCCTGTGATGAGCATTAATAACATTTTAAAATGTTTTGTTTAAAAATATAAATTAAATGTGTAATCATGAGAAGCAGTTATAAAACATTAAAGGGAACCTTAACTGAACACGGGGTAAAGAGTTTCACTTACCTGGGGCTATTACCAGCCCCTGCAGCAGTCCTGTGCCCCCGGAGCCACTCTGGAATCCTCCGATACCCCGCTGTCAGTTTCATTTTTGGCGACTCACCGGCCGGCCGCCATGCATATTTTTGGACACATTCCCTACTGCAATTAGCGCTGTTGCAGACCACAATGCGTACAAAAATACACGTTGTCACATATCTACGCATGCAGAATGCGGCAATGCGCATTTTTCTCCGGCGCCCTTTTTTCCTGTTTGGGCGCCCATTAAACAATATTTATTATGGGAGTGAATGGCGGCACCCTTGTCCACCTGCCTCATGCACCCAAATTTCCTGCTTCCTTGGAACGCTGCTCCAGATGGCAGAAGCATTTTCACAATCATCCACATTCCCTCAAGAGCACCAAAAGTGCAGGGGTTGTAGGTTATTGTGAAAAGGGTTAAGTTGTGTACTTTGTCAGACATCTGAAGACCTCCTTATCTTTATACTCTACTGTTGGCAAACAACATACATAGATTTGGTAAATATGTACAACCAAGATTGTATGGTGTCGAGCTTAAAGGTGGCCATACAATAAAATGATCCAATTTTACAGTAATTCAATAAAAACAATCGCATCTCAATTGAAAGCTTTTTTCATTCGACTGAAATCCAATCTATTTCCTGTTTCAATTTAAATCGATCCGGAATGACAGATTTCTACTACAGATTGTATGGTGTGTTGGATTGCTAGTTTATTAATATATACATACACCCTAGCAATTTTCTGAGTTTCCAATCATTTTTTTATCATAATTGGGGGGGGGGGGGAATTAATCATAGGTGTGGTACATTGGTCATAATTTTGAAATGTTACAATCAGTCAGAAATTGATTGCAATTCTTGAACAGATATTTAAAAAAATTGTCTGGTGTGGCTTTTACTGTACATTATACCAATTTTTGTTTTTCAGTCTGGAATACCTCAGAGATGGCAAGTTGTGTTCACTGTGAATGATACAGTCAACATTATTTCTGCTAAAGATGCTATTTCACGGGGTTATGGAGTCAATGCAACGCTGACCAGAGTGGTGTTCAGAGCACCATACGATATGCCTGAGTCGCAGGTGGTGATGGTAAGATGTTGCTGGAAAAATGGAACTATTACCTCTGCTGTGGTCTTGGATGCATACACAACACGTATCCAGTTTTGATTGGTCAGTGACTGAGCAATTTTGCCACCTGTAGTATAAAAACATATTTTGAATAGGAGCTGATTGTGTAGGTAAACCATTATAATAGAGGTGGTAAGATTGGTCAGTGATAGGCTAATCATAGTTGAAGTGTGTACCTATGTCAGAAGACCTACGTATTGTCTCTGTGCAGCTGCTAGAGTGGCCTGATTCTTGGGATCAATAGGTCATGTGATCTTAAGCTGGACTCTTCCTATGTCGCTAGCTTTGGTAAATGCTGAAAGGGAACCTAAACTGAGGATGTCTTTCTAAAATAGTAGTTGCCTGACTCTCTCCTGCTGATGTCTAATACATTTAGCCACAGCCCCTCAACAGGCATGCAGATAAGGTGCTCTGACTGGATTAGCTGCATGCTTGTTTTAGGTCTGATTAAGCCACTACTGCAGCCAAAGGGATCAGCAGGACTGCCAAGCAACTGGTATTTAAATGGAAACCTCCATATCCCTCAAAGTTCCCTTGAAGCTTAATGAATGTTTTACTAGTTAAAACCTGACACCAACCCAGCTTATTTCAACCAACCAGTGCATTTCTGAAGGCAAGGGAGTAAACTATCCCCTAATGGTCATGTAAGGAGTCCTCTATACTGCTGCAGTTTCTTCAGTCTTTAAAGGATACCACAACTGAAATGTGACATGATGAGAGACATGTTTATGTACAGTGCCTAGCGCACAAATAACTATGCTGTTCCCTTTTTTTTCTCTCTGAAAGTGTTAAATATCAGGTATGTAAGTGGCTGACTCTGTCTTGACACAGACAGGAAGTGACTACAGTGTGACCCTCACTGATAAGAAATTCCTCTTATCTTTTTCTTGCTCTCAGAAGCCATTTTCTGCTAGGAAAGTATTTTATAGGTGGGAATTTCTTATCAGGGAGGGTCACACTGTAGTCACTTCCTGTCTGAGTCAGGACTGAGTCAGCCACTTTAACTTTCAGGCACAGAGAAAAAAAATGAACACGGCATAGGTATTTGTGTGCTAGGCACTGCACACGCGTCTATCTCAACATGTCACATGTCAGTTGTGGTATCCTTTAAGACTTTTTAAAATACTCCAATCATACTAGGCTCTATATAAAGCTTGTTAAATTTCCTTAATCTCCAGATTCCACTCTTGAGCTTTACTCCTCCTGGGAGAGACCCTCTTGTCTAGCTTTGTCACCTCACTCCTGCATCCAGGACTTCTCACAAGTGTTCCCCTCTCCTTTGGAACTTTCCCCCACAGCTTTTCCATCATGCTTATAGCCTGGAAACCTTCTTGAAACATCCTCCCAAAATACCTTTCAGTGCTACCTGTAGTAAATTTTGATACTTTTAATCTAACCCGTGTCTCCAATTCAAAACTTTCCAGATTGTAAACTTTCCAGATTGTAAACTCACAAGGGCAGGGCCCACCCTCCTAGTGCTTCTTATGCTGCTATAATTTATCATACAAATGTGCATCAGTATTGATGTCTCAAGTATGTAGTTGGATTGCAGTATGTCCTAATTCTAGAGTTATGAAGTAGCAGTTCTGAGAAATGTCTATAGGGTTCCTGTAGTGGTCAGGACCTGTTTTGATTCCTTGGATCAATCCTGGATGTGAACATTCCTTTAAGCCATAGGTTTACATAGTAGATCTTCAGTGAAGGATGGGAGTTTGAAGCTCAACTGAGTGGTCAAGCATTATTGCTACCAAGGCTCTACCTGTTCTGTGAAGTAACACTACGTTTCTCAACTAAAAAGGCTGTGTACAGACTTGCTTAGTAACTGGCTGTTACCAATGGACCTACTTGTGGTTGGTTTTATATCGTTTGTTGTTGGGCAGCGGCGTGAGCACTAAGGGCTCATGCCATGGACACGTAGACTTTCAAGTTGCACTGACCCCACCACCCTTACAGGGGAGGGAACTCTGCCTCACCAATACACCCACCATGGTGTGGTGTATGGAGATGTAGAATTAAGTCATCAGTGTCACAACCAAGCCTTGTGCTTGGCCCAAATCTTAGCGGAGACCTGCAGCAAGGCCCATTTCTTTCCCCCAAACTAAGTTGGAAATTGTGTTACCATTTTAAATCTTGACCTTCCTAAATTTTTGCTTTCAGGTTGGAAGCTACCATATTGACCTGATTGTAAGTGATATGAAGTACACACAGACTCTGCTGACACTTGATGTCAACACAACAATGGCCTGTCCAAATGGTGAGTATTCTCTTGCTAGGCTGGTCTTCCTCTACAAAGCTGTTTTGCAAACTTCACCTTAAAGAGGAACTCCAGTGAAAATAATGTAATAAAAAAGTGCTTCATTTTTACAATGTATAAATGATTTAGTCAGTGTTTGCTCATTGTAAAATCTTTCCTCTCCCAGATTCACATTCTGACATTTATTACATGGTGACATTGTTACTGTGGGCAGGTTATTTAGCTGTTTCTAGCGGTAGACAGCTGTAAACAGCCATTTCCTGTCTGTGAACATTGTTACATTGTGGCAGTTTGCCAGGAGTACCACGGTATTCAGAGCCTCTTGTAGGAGGGGTTTCAGCACAATTAGTCACACAGCGCCCCCTGATGGTCTGTTTGTGAAAATCATTCTATTTCGTAAAATGGGTATCAGCTACTGATTGGGATAAAGTTCAATTCTTGGTTCTCTTTAAAGGGCCTTGTAAAATGCTGACCTGGAAAAATCCTGTCTGATTCCAAGTTCTGTTAGATATAAAACCGAATCTGTGGTGGTGCCTCCAGTAAAACAAATGCTTCTGACTTTAACAACTCTGCCTTACACTAGAAGTTTAGTGTACTGCATGAATCTATGGTCCTGAGGGGCTGGTTCAAAAACTGTTTCTAATCAATCCCTTCCAGCAAATAGGGCATAACTTGGGCAATCCTAAGCCCTTTATGAATCTCCCTTGGATACCTTGACTTGCATAGAATGTTGCCTCTTGTGATATCAGACCCATGGTGTGGTGAGAGGCTCCAGCCTCAGTGCGCAGTGTAGGAGGGGGCACAACTCCTCAGCTATTGTTTCAAGTAGAGAAAAATAAGAGAAGGGGATACATGACAGTAACTAGAGATTAAGGTGTTGGGGGCCCTGGGGCACATCTTAGTCTAATAGCAATCAGTATGACAGCTGGGGTGGGAGGGATGGAGGGGGAGCATACTTTGGTGTCTCTCAGCCTTGGGTGCTGGAGGACCTTGTCCTAGCGCTGTATGGGGTATCCAGTCCTGTGTCTCAGATGCAAAAAGGGGTGTCATTAAGGATCAAGATGATGCAAGTATAGTAACTCAAATGTGAACTATATGAAACTTGGACCAATAAATTGACAGGAAGTTAGTCTGGTCCAAATGCTGTTGAAATGTTAGTAAGAATCACCCAGATGTTAAGCTCCACAAGAACTGCTGTGGGAGGAACCGGTTAACAGTATTAATAACTTTACATGCAGTCCTTGTTTCCCCCATATGGACCAGAGCAGTTTTGACATTTTTATCCATGTTTAATCAGGAATGTTATACTTACACTCCCCCCCCCCCCCCCCTTCCCCAACTAACTAGGCTTTCATTGTATGACCTTCTGTTTTCTATGCACTATAAACAGGAAAGGGGGGAATGTTTCGGTTTTACCAATTCCACTTTAAAAATAAGCACGGTTTTGTATTTAAAAAACACAAATTTGTTTGGCTATTTCTGTTTATTGCCACCATAAATTTGCCAGAAACATAAGGTATTTGATTCTGAAATGGTGCTAGTGTAGCTTTCACTATGAACTAAATATTTTTTTATTGGTACAAATCTTATTGGCTCAGTGAACGTATATGCCCTATCACAATTAGTGCTGCAGTATTGCTGGGGTGTGCACAGGAGCAAGCACAATCCTGCACAGCTGTGCTTCAGCTACACAACTTGTATCTACATTCTCATGGCTTAGATGAAGTCACAGGATGTAAATATACTGTAGAAGTGGTTAATATACAGAAAGCTTATAACTTGATGAAAGAGGTCCGCTTCTCTGGTAGAGTAAGTCTGATCTTATGACAGTGCTGGACATAAAAATAGCTCATGCAAATCAGTCTCACAATCACTCCTTAGTCATCATAGCTAAAACAATCTTAAAGAGAACCCGAGGTGGGTTTGAAGAATATTATCTGCATACAGAGGCTGGATCTGCCTATACAGCCCAGCTTCTGTTGCTATCCCAAACCCCCCCCCCCCCTAAGGTCCCCCTGCACTCTGCAATCCCTCATAAATCACAGCCACGCTGCTGACAAACAGCTTGTCAGAGCTGGCTGTGTTTATCTCTATAGTGTCAGTCTGCTGCTCTCCCCGCCTCCTGCAGAACTCCAGTCCCCGCCTGCATCCCTTCCCACTGATTGGAGGGAAGGGACGGGGGCAGGGACCGGAGCTATGCAGGAGGCGGGGAGCAGCCGAGACTGACACTACAGATGTAAAAACAGCCTCACAGCATGGCTGTGGTTTATGGCCAAGTGCAGGGGGACCTTAATGGGTTTGGGATAGCAACAGAGGCTGGGCTGTATGGGCAGATCCAGCCTCTGTATGCAGATAACATTCTTTAAACACACCTTGGATTCTCTTTAAAATGACCACAATTTGTACTAGCTCCACCTCAAGTGGGTGGGCCTAGCTTGAATAGCAGTTAAAGGCAAAGGTTAATACCTCTTTGCCCTTAAAGGTGGTGGATATTTCAGAGAAGACCTAAATACCAGGTTGCCAATACATCATAAAAAGAGGAAAATGGGGACAGAAGGCGTGCATGTCAAATGGGATCATAAAACTTATCTTTAGGATCCCATTTGACATGCATGCCTTCTGTCCCCACTTTCCTTTTTGATGTATTTCTGTCTTCTCTGAAAGCTGGGGCTTTCTTTGTTAGTTGAGCACTTTGTGTATTGTACTTTTATGGATGTTTTGTACATAACGGGTACCTTTAGGGCAAAAAGAGGTATTAACTTCTACCTACAACTGCTAGGCCCACCCACTTGTGGTGGAGCTATACCTGTACAAATGTGGTCATTTTAAGATAGTTTTAGCTATGACTAAGGAGTTATTGTGAGGCTCTGATACATGTGACCTATTGGAAGTCCAGCATTATCGCTTATCAATAAAGATCAGACTTGCTCTACCAGAGAAGCTGACCTCTCTTTCATGGTATCCCAGGGCTTGGCTGTCCATGGTCCTGCTCCCGGTGGGGTTGTGAGTGGTGTCCGTTATCTCATAACTTGATGGCTTGAAGGAAAATGTGGTAGCCTCCATAGCCCTGTTACAATGGTTGACTTTTTGATCACACCTATGTTTAACTAGATTGTCATGCTTTCCAAACTGGGTCCTCTTCTGAGGCTTCTAAAATCTCTCCTTTCAGATCCTCCAGTGGTCCTGGGATCTTTTCTGTCCTGGCAGTCTCCTACCTTCCTTAGTCCGTTAGTGACCGGAAGCATTGTAGAACACACCTTTGCTATGGGCATCAATGGGAAGCTGCTCTCTAATGATGAACTTAAGAGAAGTGTCTACAAACTTGAAGAGCAGCCAGACGGAGTGCCACCAGACACCGTGGCAGTAACTGTACCAATTGGAGCTCCTGGAGGAAACACAGAGGTGGGTTCTCACTGTAGGGTGTCTGCTACTCCTGATTGGTTCCAGAGGCAGAATACTATGAATCAGTCTACTAGGGCAGGACTTCCTCTTGTATAGCGTAGATTCAGTAGAACAGACCTCTAGTCACTCTAAACATTCTTAGACTAAGTATGGTACGCATTTCTAAAAGGCTGAAGATCTTTAGCCAGATAAAAGATATGAAGGCAGCACTCCCAATAGTGGTTAAACTTGCGTTTAATCCAACTGGTAGCTAACTTGTTTCAGGGTTTCCCCCTTCCTCATATGTGGAAGTGGGTGACCCACAGTAGGATTGGCACCATGGACCAGGCTGCTAGTCCTGGTTGAGTGGCTTCTTTGCATCTTGTTTGGACTTTAGCCAGATGACCAAAAATTTCCTCCCAGCTCATATTTTAACAGGAAGTTCCCCATACAGACTTATTTCCTTTTTTTTTTTTTTTTTTTTTTTTATTGGAATCCAGAGTGACAAACTGACATGTACCATGGTTCCCCAAGTTCAGGCATGTCCTTCCATGGCTTGCTGTCTATCAAGGACAGAGCAGGATCATCCACAGGCAACCTAAACAGGTGCTTGGGGCCTAGTGGGTGTAAAGGGGGCCACCTTTGACCTCTCCACTTGAGAGGTTGAGCAAGAGGATAAATCTACTTACTACCTTGCCTAGGGCCCCATTACATGTTAATTTCTGGAGGACCTAATTAGGTCACATCCATAGCTGTAGGGTGTTGGGTTCTGGCCCAGATTTCATACAGATCTAGTAAGGTAACATGACCTCTTGTTACTGACATTGCACCTTCCTCACGTTACACTTCTGACACTGCAGCTGCACTCAACAGGATTTGTTTCTCAATATCAAAGCTCATGGCAGCATTATTGTTTAATCTCTTCTTGTCACTTCGGTTTTTGTTTTTTTTAGAGTGATATCCTAAACAATACATACGTCACAACCTACCGTATAAACTTGATGCTGCAGCGCCAGTGGCTGGGACTGAAGGATGAGGACCCCACCCTCCACACTCATACACAGTACAAGCCGGTGGTCGCACCCATCATCCAGCAGATACCAGTCTTCATAGACCGTAAGTATCTGATCTTGCTCCTGCATTGTTGGACACTACAGGACTGGAGAATGCAATGTCGGGTTTATAACTTGACTGAAGTGCAGCCATGGTGGACTTGCCCTGTAGATCTGGAGTCCAAATTCCTGGTGACCTATAAGGGCTTGTCACTGCTCACCCCAGCCTACATGGGCACAACTGCTCAATCTGCTACAGTGTTCAGTAGAGCCAGAGACCAGGACACTAATTCACAATCGTTATCTGCAATAATGGTACGCTACCCTCACCTACCATTAAGGTGGTAGGAACCTCTCGGCTATTCTTGCCAACAAGAATACTGGTTAACAGCCTAATCTTTATACACCACCTTCCAATATGGTATGGCACCAGAGGGCAGATTCATTCCATGATATAATCAATGATTTGAGTATAAAGCTACAAAATAGTATAGTTAATGATTACTAAAGTGAAACAGGAAACGGCCAGAACCTATAAAATATAAAGGCTTTAAAAATAAAAATCAATGAATAATCAAGTGAAAACTGTCCTTTGTGGATTTGAGATGTACAAGTCCTTAAGGAGTCCAGCATAATGGTCCTCCAATCTGTTTCCATAGTGATGGTAAATATCTTGGTAGTGCAGTCAGATTTAATAACCATAGTGAGGGCAGGTTCTAGCCTGGCCCTCCTGCTTATACAGGTCACCACCCCCTGAAGTTACTGGAGGGAAATACAAAAACAAGAGGGCCTTTAACTTAAAGCCATATCGGGTAAAATACTTAAACAGGGAAGTTTTTAAAGTACCCTTAATGTAACCTACATAGTGGTAACATGCTGTTATACAGATACTAGAAAGTATGAAGGTTGACCAGTAACTACTTTCCCAACTACCTGACAAGAGAATGGTGACTAAGCTTTGAGAGACACTGGTAATGAGCATCTGAAACTAACACTACCTCAGATGTCTGAATAGAGGTGACCACTGCAGCCTAATGTTCCTCCAGTCTAGCCTTCTCCATCCTGGCAATTTTGTAGACCATTACTGTATCTGCCTCTAAGGAAGCTAGACAGGATAGGATTTGGACTAGTTCATCATGACAGAATTTATTTAGCATTGGCAGTCTAAGATGCCTGCATGCATATTTTGCAGTCCTTGCTAGGACATCTTCAAATCATTGAGGCCCCCAATATGACATGGTTTAGTCCAAACCCTGTTTAAGAGCAATCAGATGCCTACTGTAAGTGGCAGCTACATGCAATGCATACCTCAAACTCTTGAGGTAAAGCTGGCCACTAACAGTCCAATGTCAAGCACAAAATCATTCGAGCAATCAAATTCTGATCGGATTGGTTGTAAATCTCAATTGGTGGACACAATCGATTTTGAACAAGTACAAAAGTCGCCTGAAATTTGTCAAATGAAAATTTGGATTTTCTTGGTGGTCATGATAGGAAGCAATGATTGGTTAGTTGATGGTGTAGTAAACGATTTTTTGCTAGAAATTGGACCATTAGTGGCCATCTTAAGAGGAACACCTCCAGACATGCTCCTGTCATGCATACCACAAATCCATAAACTAATTGTCTTAAGGTGGCCACTAATCCAATTTCTAGTGAAAAATCGTTTGAGCGATCAAATTCTGATTGGACAAAAAATCGTTCACTAATAAACTAACCAATCATTGCTTCCTATCTATCACGACCACCAAGAAAATCCAAATTTTCATTCGACAAATTCATTTGGCTGACTTTTTTTTTTTTTTTTTTCACTTGTTCATAATCAATTGTGTCCACCAATGGAGATTATTTACAGCCAATCAGATAAGAATTTCTGATCGCTCAAACTATTTTTCGCTAGAAATTGGACCATTGGTGGCCAGCTTTAGATTTCATAAAACACTGGTCCTCTTATTAGGTTTCCTTCATATTAATGTTTGTAAATAAGCAATCGATAAAAGAGTAATGTTTTAGTCAAACATTTTTAAATTGCATATTTACATCAGTCCTGGAAGAGTAACAGTTGGGCTATGGCTACATGGTTAGCAGTGCCTATTACTATAGGACAAACTTGCCTCTCTATGTGCATATAACACTTAAGCAGCCAATTTAGAGGCTTTGAAATGCTCCAGGCTAATTTAATTTTAGTACCTTATTGTATTTGCCTTCTACTGTAATGTGTATGTATGGGCACTTGTCACTAGGGGCAGTGTGAGACAATGATAGGACTTCTGCTTTCACTCGGCATTTTCTGTTAGTAGAGAGAACAAAGCATTCCAAGAATTTGCAACAAGTTCTGCATTGCACTTAAACAAGAACTCTATATTGAAGCTTCTAAAATAAGAGCGCAATGAAACGGAGCAGTCCTTTCAGCGCAGGAAGATTTGGGCGCAGCCAGTGCCAGCATAGACTATATAATGGGGATTACTTCTATAGCAGCTCTCAGTAACATCGTCACTGTCAGAAGACTGAGCTGACATTGCTCTTAAAACGCAATAATTTGGCCTCCAGCAATAGCTGGAAGCCAAATTATCATTCCCCACCAACCATGGCAGCCTGGAGGGGAATGGTAATTAACACAGCCAGGACTTATGCCATATACCGGCTGTATCCTGCGCCAATTTCAAATGTATGCCAATGAAAAACCTAACTTTTGAAAGGTGCATTGCTGCTCACAACTAATGTGGATTGGAGAGGCAGTAGGCTGCTATAGTCTGTATATGTGTATCTCTGGAGGACAATTTAAGATTTCATGCACCTAGGCTTCAGGAAGAAAAAAAAAGCCTTATCTGGTCTTGGCAAATTTATGTCCTAATGTTTACACCTCTTAACCATGTTCTAACTGAAAGGCCCCATTCACACTTACAAAACTGCCTCCCCCCCCCCCCTCCCCCAAGATTTTGCACGGAAAAATCAATCACTGAACACGGGTGCTTTTACCACAATTGCATTTAGCGCTTCTATAGCACTGAAACACAATCGCCAGGAAATCGCCTGAAAAAGGTGCAGGCGACAAATTTGCTTTTCGCATTTTGCAGCAATTAGCGCAAACCGCCCAAGTAAGAACGGGCCCATAGGGTTTCATTAGCACTTTTAAAAAGTGCTAGCGTTTGAGCGTTCTACCATAATCACAGCAAAACACTCGTGTGAATGGGGTCATACAGATCAGTGGCAGAGTGGAGACATCTGGATGGTTGATCTGGTCATACTTTTATTCCCTCAGATACCATCAAAGAGGGTGGCTACTTCAATGTGTCTCTTGGTAACTTCTATTCCGATGTCAGCCTGAAGTCTTTCGTCCTAGACCATGTTCCTGTGCCACTGACTGTGCTGACTCCAAGAGGGATGACTGTCATGACTGCTGTGAACCCCAACAACACACAGGTCTTCTACCTCACTGTGCCATTCTCTGATCCTCTGGTGGAGAAAAAGGTAACCAATAGAACTAGGAAGTGCTGTCTTCCAGAGGCATAGCTAGAGATTTGGGGGCCCCATAGCAGAATTTGGCACTTGTAAGCAATGCTACCCTATAGGATATGTTGACAGGCCAATATAGATTCCTATGCAACATACACTGCAGTCTATGGCCATGGAGGAAAAACAGGAAAATGGCTTACACCAACTACTGCTTGGGCCCTATAGCCAGCATTACTATGGCAGTTGCTACACCCTTGCTGTCTTCCAAAGTAGTGTCAATTGGAAGACTGCAAGGGTGTAGCAAAGTGTTTAAGAATTTTTGAACTTTGAGAACTGAATTGTAACTGCAACCGCTGGCACTTGTCCTTGCTAGTGGAAAAGGGCCCTAAAGCTGAATTTAAAGATCTATAAATTTAATCTCTCATGCACCTTGTGCAAGCTTTAGGGCTCATTCACACTCGGGCAGGGTGCACATCACATGAAATGCTGTGTTTCTGCAGCCCATAGACTTCATTTAGTGGCAAAAAGCAGCATTTTCAACAAAGCTAGTGTTTCTGCTGTGTGCACCTAGCCTGAGTGAGTTTTGACTTGCTGCACATAGTGTGCATTTTACATAGGACCATGAGTCCATAGACTTAAGGTGGCCATACATTAGAAGATTTTGGGCAGATTCGACAGACAAATTTTATCTCTAATCTAATTAGAAGTGTCTCTTGGTCAAATCTTCCCATACACTACAGGCCAATTCCCGTCCCGATTTTTCAGTATGAAATCAGGGAATCGGCTGAGCCCGCCACGTCTGCCCAGCTGCTGCCTCCAAAATGTATAAATGTAGTGCGCATTTATACATAATCTGTCCTGTAGCAGCTTCTGCTTGGTGTCCATCCATCTCACCAGGTAACAGCCAAATACACATGAGTGGTGCATACATCTGACATCAGACACTATGCGCCACCAGCATTTATGCGGAAGCCAGCAAGATGGACAGAAACCGCAAGGTGGCTGAAACCTGACAGGTCATGTATGAATGCACACACTAAATAAATTTATACATTGCAGCAGGTTTCGTCGCTTGTTGACAATTCAGCCGCTGCACACCTGACCTACCAACTTCAGCCTGACCTCTTCGAGCATGCACGATTGACTGGCCAATCTCTGTCCTTTAATTGGTTGCTTTGTCGGTTGGAAATGCGCTGGCCAGCACAATTTTCATCCCATTCAATTAGAATAATCGAATTAGATGGTCAGCTAATGTGTGCCTGCATAACTGTTGGTGTGAATGATAAAGTAAGTTTCTGTGCATTTCAACTTGTCCAGAGTGATTAACTCATAGAAATGCACAGCAACTCCAACCATTCGTGAGGTTTGTTCATGCATTTCAACTCGCTGACTAAAATGTGATTGTAAACATGGGCAGTAATTAACACCTTAATACAATTTGTGTGGCTATTGTAAATCAGCACAGTTGTACACAACATAGGCAATATTTCTCTCCATAAAATTCCATAGTATATGACCCCTCTTGGGGAACTATTACTAGCCTCCCCCCCCCCCCCCCCCAGTATATGCTTGGGTTCAGAGGCCTCAGTCACTTTACCTAACTGGTTTTAGGAAAGGACTTGCTCTGCAGGGTCTCTTTAAATGACTAAGACATTTGGAGGAATTGGTTCTGAGATTAGTAGTAACGTTCTACGGGTAGGTACAAGGCCGTAGCAGATATCCAGTGCAGAGGCCAGACCAGCTGGTGGCAAGCACCAGAAAACACAAGCTTGTTCTTTGAAAAGAAAATATGGTCAAGACCCATAAACATATTCAGCTAGAACATACCAGGGACATATTACCTTATTTTGGAGTATGGGTCCTTATGCAGGCTATATGAGTGTGCAGTGTCCTGTCAGTCACATGACTACAGGAGCCAATAGCCGGTTTCTGTAAGCTTCTACAGGTGATTGACAGATACGACATGATTATTATACACCCCTCAGATGTCACATTTTAACTCTTTAGAGGCTAGTATATAAATCTAGGCTGGAGCTACAGAGCTCGCTTTGTTTCCACCTTCCACCTTCAAGCTTCAAACTTCAACCTTCTATTAACTTCCATTACCTGTATGCTGTATATACTTAAAGGATACACGAGGCGAAAGTAAACGAATGAAAAAACGATTGTATCTATCCTTCTCCTAAAAATGACTTTTCAAGATATTCCAGTATTTTATATTTAAATCTACTTTAAAAGTTTTCTGTTTTTGCTCAATGACACATTCATTGAAGTATTCCAGAGCTAAACTATTGACCCTTATCTCTTTCCTGCTCTCAGAAGTCATATTTTGCTAGGAAAGTGTTTTTATAGTTGGAATATCATATCATATTAGTGAGGGTCACACTGTAGTCACTTCCTGTCTGAGTCAGGACTGAGTCAGCCACTTCCATACCTGATATTTAACCGTTTCAGGCATAGAAAGAAAAAATGGAACACAACATAGTTTGTGTGCTAGGCACTGTACATACCCATGTCTATCATGTCAATTCGGGTATCCTTAAGTGCAACTAGCATAAATGTACCATAAGAGCTTGGTCTAGTCACAAGGGATAGGCCAAGTTTGCATGGCATGCATAAGATTCTACAGACTGATTGCTGAACACATTTGTATCCTTTTCTGAATAAAGCAATCTAATCTTCGTTACCTCAGCAAACTCCTTAAAGGGGCAGCAAAAAACTGTAAAATTTAAAATATGTGCAAACCTATACAAATAAGTACACTTTTTTTCAGACTAAAATGAGCCATACATTACTTTTCTCCTATGTTGCTGTCACTTACAGTAGGCAGTAGAAATCTGACAGGTTTGGACTAGTCCATCTCATTATAGGGGATTCTCAGGGATATATTTGATTTCAAAATCACTTGGTGAATGGCAGTTGCTCTGTCCAACTGCCAAAAAACTGTAGAGCAGGGAAGCTGGTCAGCATCATTGTTTGAATCCTTTTTAGGGAATATCTTTATAAAGAATAAAAGCCTTGCTGAGAATCCCATATGAAGAGACCGACCATGCCTTGTAAGGGTTTTTTTCACCTTCCTCTGGATTAACAGGGGTATGTGGGGGACGGGCTGGAGTTGTACTTTATACTGGTTGAACTCGATGGACGTATGTCTTTTTTCAACCAAAATAACTATGACTGAGATGGACTAGTCCAAAACCTGTCACTTCTGTCATTTCTACTGCCTACTGTGACAGCAACATAGGAGAAAAGTAATTGATGGCTCATTTTTACTCTGTAAAATTTAAATATGTGCAAACGTATACAAATAAGAAGCGCGTTTCTTCCAGTTTCTCGCTGAAGTGCCCCTTTAACCTTTGACTATGTCTAAGCAGTTCTATCTCCTGTGCTGTTGTGATGAGTGTCAAGTTATCTCACTTTCTGTGGTATGGTGCCAGACAAAGGTGTAGTGGTGGTGCCCATAGCAACCTACCAACAAATATTTTCTGTAATGTTAAGCAACTTGAGTAACTGAATTTGGCATTGTACAGTAAATCAAGGTGTGCTTTTACTGGTGTAGCTCAAATGTTGCCACATACTAACAAACTATTCTTGCTCTGCAGTATCTCGGTGGCACCAGCAGAAGGTACACGCTGTATGTGACTTATGTATTGACTCTGGTGCCCAAACAGAAGGACTTCACCTACACAGGTCGAGTGGAGGTTGTTCTGGATGATGTTGGTAAGTTGTGACTATCAGTTGTACAGTAGGAGGAACAGCCAGCCAAAGAATGATCTGACTTTTCTTTTTCTCTCCTAGTGCCACCTACTTTCTCGGGTAAATGTCTCCCAGACAGACTAGTAGTTGATGTGAAGCGTGGTAACCTGGATCTCAATTGGCATCCCTATATTCGTGATATTCCACTGACCAGTGAGCTGATTGCCTCTCAGAACATGATCTACCAGAGTTCAGACACCCAAATCCACCTGGAGGTTCCCTTCCCATCCATTGGCCTCATCTATGAGGTAAGTGGTCTCCAATACATTACTGAACTTTAATCTTCTCCCAGAGTTGAGGGCTGGGCAATAACTGCAACACTGGTGGACGCCAATGTTTCCCTTGCCTCTACTTGGTGACTTTACAGCCTGGGTGCCATCTTACAAGTCATGTGTCATCATGGCCATATTAGCACCCAATGCTATAGCAATACTGATTGTGTAGAACTGTGGATCACCGTATTTACTGTACAAGCTGTTACAGAGCAGTGCCTTGCAGCCCTCACACTGCTGCTAGTTATCTGTAGGCAGTGTATACAGCAGGGCTGTAGAGTCGGTACAAAAATCTTCCAACTCCAAGTACTCAAAATGGATCCAACTCAGTCTAATACTTACCAGGGCTGTGTAGTTTGTACAAATAACCTGACTCCTCTGTTTATCAAATCAGACTCCAGGTACTCAAAATTGCTCCGACTCCACAGCCCTGGTTTACAGTATAAGCAGTTCTGTGCTTATTGACTGGCTTACTGGTGAGGAACCTCGTTACTCTAGTCTGTGCACAGGATTAACAGCTAACCAGTGCAGTTTACTGAAGGACTCATACATGATGCCCTGGCTGTAATGTGCCTGTACTAGAAATTGAGGCTTAATTTTAAGGTTCTAAATTCTGTTATCCAGAACTTTTAATAACACAAATCACTGGCAGTGGCCAAGGCCAACTTCTAGGGCTCTGTTCCTAAAGACTGGGTTCCAAGACTCCTAAAGGTAGCAGTAGTGACGGTTATACACCTCCATACAAAACTTGCTGTGTACAGTATTTACATACTGTACATGTCACTACTCTCTTGCACTGTATACTAGACCCATAGGCAAACGCAGGGGGATTACAACTGCCCAGAATTGCCCCTTAGGCCAGGGCTGGTGCAGTGTCTGTGAACTGGCACAAGTTGAAACGCCATATCTGCAGGTATCCTGCAGCTCACAGCACTGCCCCCTTTCTTTCCCTGCTACAGTTGACTTTGGATGGAGCAGCATGTGTACAGAGCATGGAGCAGCTCTGGTGTGTGAATGCTTCACTTTCCCCTTCATTACCAATGTCGGCTGTCCTTATCTGTATCCACTGTTTCTGATCGATCCCATTGTTGGTCAGGAAATTGCATTGTGTACCCACCATGTCCTACCATATTATACTATATTGTGCATGGTTGAGGGAGACCTTTCAGGAAACCCCCCCCCCCCCTTGAAAATCCTGGGTTTGCCCCTGAGACCCTTGCTTGACACACTTTTGGTAAGCTACAGGAAAACCTTTTTGAAAATTGGATGACTTTTTGCACAGAAATCCTGGGGAAATATAAACTACAGTAATTTAACCTCCCTGTTATTCAAAGTGCTGTATCTAGGCTTCCCCATAGTTTCAAGCAACCAGAAAGCACACTTAACAGGCTGGCATCTGCCAATACCATTGGTGGGCCTGTCTTGTATCCTTTCTATTCTTTGCTGTAGAATACTATCCCTTTCTGGAAATCTCTCATCACTTGACTGTCTACAGAATGCATGCAGACTGGCCACAAAATCCCAAGCTGCATAGCAACCATAATCTGGCACAAGTCATGCTGTGCACCATATGCATTACATTTCCATGCAAGCTCAAAGGGAGTCTTAAGGTTTTTTTAACAAGTAAATTGGCAGCTTTAGTTGCCCTTTCTAGGCATAATCTCCCTAGATCTGGGTAAAACTTGGCCTCCACATTATACATGAAGTCATTGGTTCTCACACTGGGTGCTGGGGTACCTCGGCATTCACCCCATCCTTTGTGCATTGCCATCAGGTAATCCAACTGCACATTGGACAATGGGTGGGTTAGTGACTCCTTGGAGGATGCTGTGTAATGGGGAAGATCACTGACCACTTGAAGGGGGATGTGGCCTAATAAGCATCCCTAGCTCCTTGAAAGGAGGGAAATGCTGCCTAATGAGTATTACTGGCTACTTGTGCTAACAAAGGGGATACAAATCAAAAGCCCACTATGGTCTAGTATATTACATTAAGGATTGATAAAGCAACCAGGGGCACTTCTAGGCATAGACATTACAGGCCATTTCCTGGAGCGCCATTAGTCCTGGGGTGCCTTGCCCCTGGACTAAACGCCTCCCCACAGGGGTTAGTAAGTTGCAGGCAGGGGCCTCCCTGCGTCCCCTTGTGCCACCTGTGCATCTCTGAAGCATGAAGGAGCCTAGGCACAGTAGGACAATCTTATGTCCCCTTGTGCCACCATCTGTCCCTGTCCCCTCCTGCACTCCCTCAGCCCAGTGTTTAAATGTAGAATATAGTGCAGCATAAGCTGTGCTCTCATCTCTCTGCCAGAGTCCAGCGATGTGCCTGTGTGACCATCCTGTCTCCTGCTTCAGAAGCTGGCATCTCTCTCCCCAGTATAGTATGACATGGGGTAGTGGACTACAGACACAACATGACATGCATTGTATCATTCTGGACTATTGCAACGTTTGCAATTTGACTTTAATCTGAGTCTTCTGTGGGGAGGTAAGTTGACCACTACCCCCTTTGAGTGGGATTATATTCTACTATATTGGTGCCTGTTTTACAAATTGGCTATTTGGAGGGGGTGCTACATAATTTGGAGGTGTCACTGACTACTTGGAGGGGGATGATGATCACTAGCTACTTGGTGGGGAGGCTGCCTAATAAAGGTCACAACAGCATGTTTGCCCAAGGATGCCCTGGTAAAATTCAAAGCAATCAAGGTGCCCTCACCCCCCAAAATGAGAACACTGCATTAAGTGCCCATACTAAACTCCCCCTGCTTCAAGGGCAGGTGGATCATGTTGTACCACTTGATCAAATACTCAATTTTGGGGATCCTCACACTTTTTTGGGGGAGAATATGGGCAATGCCATATTGCCTTTTAAATACCAGTTGCCTGGCAGTCCTGATCTTGCTGGCTTCAGTGGTGTCGAATTCCAACACCTGAAACAAGCCTGTAGCTAATCCAGTCAGATGTCCACATCTGATCCGCATGCTTGCTCGATAGACTAATAACCTTTATATTGCGCTTTCCTCCTGGCAGGCTCAAAGTGCTTTAGCTACAGCCACAAGGGGGTGCTCAGTAGGCAGTAGCAGTGTTGAGTCTAGCCCAAGGACTCTTTACTGAATAGGTGCTGGCTTACTGAACAGTAAGAGCTGAGATTTTAGCCCAAGTCTCTTGTCAGTACCAGCTGGAAAGTGTAATGGTTAAGGGCTCTGTCTTTTGCTTTAAATCAGCCTCTATCCTGCTCACTTGAGGTTCCCTAGGGAGAGACTTTGAACTGAGTCCAGTCACTCTAGAATCATTTCATGGACCATCCTCATACACAAATTGCTAACTTGCATGGAAGAACTGGTATCTCGTTGAACCAATCAAGGCAGTAATTCAACAGGCTGAGCTTGCTTAGACCTAGAGCAGGGGTGCCCATTAGGTAGATCACTATCTACCAGTAGATCCTGACCCCACTACAGTTTCCATTCTGTATATACAAGTGTGCTCCTAAAATTGTACATGGGTAGATCATTTGGACTTGCTATTTTTTTTTTAAAGTAGCTCACAAGTGTGGGCACCTCTGACCAACAGTCACAATAGATTGCTCTGTGGGGTCTATATGGGTCAGCTAAGCGCTTCAGGTCCATGGCCAAACCTTGAACCTCATTCAACTTTGCCACCAACTCCTACACAACAGCTGTGGAGCAGCTTGGTTATCTGATTTTGCCACAAAGGTACTTGTAGTTTTGACTATTTGCTTTAAAGTTTTTTTTTTTTGTTTGTTTTTGTTTTTTTTCTCCATGCCCCTTCCAGGCAGCCAGTCTCATTGCTTTTGATGTACGCTTGGTCTTCAATTTCCTGGACAACAAAACCCAGGAGTTGGAAATGTCCTTCTCAGTGGAGTGTAGCTTCCCTCCTCCAACCTCTCCAGGTAAGTGGCTATGCAGATAATGTGAAATCAATTTTGTCAAAAGGCTTTGGTGACAAACTCTCTCCCTGAACAGTGTGCCTCTCCAATGGTTCCATGATTGTTGTGGTTGATGGCTCGTTTACCAGACCCCCTATTGATGCACAAAAAACTCACCTGAAGGATCCTGCATGTAAGCCACAGGAAGCTGACAAAAACCTGGCACTATTCAACATTCCAGGCTACTCCTGTGGGACCATCCGCAAGGTAACATTAGATACAGAGAACTGACCTCAGTCCATTATCTAGCCTTGTTGTACAAAATCTCTAGCAACACAAACATGCATAGGTGCAGACAAGTCTCCTGGTAGGTACTATATGGGCTCATCTCCAGGAACCCAGAATATGTCAAAGTAGAACATCCCTGTGGCTCTTTCCATTTGCTTGTATAACTTGTATACTTACCGGTAGTCCACTTATTCCTGATCCTATGTAAGATTGATTTACTTTTCTGAACACCATCTCAGTAGCTTTAAGCCCCAGTCAATGATCTGGTAATTCCTCCCCCAAAACACCTACACGTCTTCTCATGGACTAACTCAGACTTTAGTTCCTGGGTCTCTGTGAAATCACATGCATACCCTGTTTGCATGGATAACCTTGCACTGTATAACTGCTACCTGTCCATTTATCCCTAGTCATTGTCTAGCGCTAATGTTGCTTTAAATACAATTTGATCAGCTCTTTAGCTTATAGACTATTCCAGATAACCTGGTCAGCCATGTGGATTTTAGGAAGTTCTTTCCAAAGGACTCTTATGGTACAGGACTCTAAAATTCTCAAATTTCATATATGTACATGAGCCCATTTACTAAGTAGAGCCAATGTTTCAAAACTATACAAATGCATAGCTCTTAGAAGGGCAAACCTCAGCTGTAGCCCTGAGATGACTGCTCTAGAGATCGGATAGTCTGAGCTTCAAGTAACTGAATTGAGGCAGGATTGGATGGGTTCATTTTTAAGCTACATTTTGTAGAGTTTCGCTCAAATATGGAATTTGCATCTAACTGGTCATTCCTATTCATGAATCCTTAATTTGTCTAGACATTAGGCTAGGTTAAGTATTGCCTAAAACTTGCCTCTGATCATTCAAATGAAGCTTTTTCATCACTTATCACTATGCAGATAATGTTGTGGCCTAGATTAATGTAAGACCCTAGTCCTGCCTCCTAGTGGATTGAGTGCTACCCACATGCTACACAAACCTAGCTCGATGTTAAACCCATACTTAACAGGCACCTGTAGACGGCATGCCAGGGCCACTGCCTGATCGTAACATTTCATATTTTTCTTACTATTCTGTATCAGTTTAATCACGTGGCAATCTGAGGTTTTACTTGTCCTTAACTTCTGTCTCATTCTAGTTTGACAGCAATTACCTGATCTATGAGAATGAAGTGATGTATGAGAGGTCTGTGCTCTTCCCCAATCAACCAATCATTTCTCGGGACTCCACCTACAGGTAATGGGGGTCATGGTCAACCTCAACAGTCTAATGTTGGCAGCAAAACTAGATGCAGCAATGATTAATGTCTACCTTGTTATAGGCTGACCATACGCTGTCGTTACCCCCTACGAGACACCAAGTGGTTGAGTGGTCAATACAAGATGGCGCCTGCATTGCTTGGTCTGGCAGTCCCACCTCAGGCAAGAGGTAAGTACTCAATACATTGAGCAGTTCCCATATATTGTGCCAGAAACGCCTAGACCTGAACTGGCAAATCATGTATGCATTTTTCTACCTACATATGTCTACATTACAAGATTTGATAGTCAAATGGCAAAGTAGTACAATTTTTTTTTTTTATTTTTTTTTTTTTTTGGCTAAGTTTATGATGCAAGGTTTCTGGGATCTAGTCCCCTTCAGGCAGATTTCCAGATGTTAGCTTAAGTAAAAAACTGATGCAAGTAAATGGTGACCATGTAGAGGAACCAGCACAACTGTCCTCTTATTTACCTGCATCTGTCTTACATCAGCTAACATCTGGAAATAAGCCTGAAGGACTAGATGCCAGAAGGCTTGCATCATGTATCAGTTGGCCATTAAAAGGTATTTTACAACTTTGGCAAGACTTTAGCTATGATATATTTAGCCCCTGCAAAGGTGTTAAAAGGCTTTCACAGATGAATACTCCAGTACCAGGGAAGGAGGCCCTGGAGCTCACCATGTATGGGGCCAGAATTTCCTAGCCACCTGGGAGAGGCCACAAAGTTGGCCTATAGCAGGGCTTTTCAACCTGTGGTACTTTGCTATTGGCCATGTGGTACACCCCAGGTTTGCCTGCCACTTAATTGCCCACCTGTGGCTTGTTTTTGGTTCCATCCTAACCAGGGGCGTAGCAATAGGGGGTGCAGCGGTAGCGACCGCATCGGGGCCCTTGGGCCAGAGGGGCCCCGAAGGGCCCTCCCTCAACTACAGTATTAGCTCTCTATTGGTCCTGTGCTCATAATAATCACTTCTATATATACATTGAGTAGTGGTAAACATTAACAAGCTCTTCCCCATCCCCTTCTTGCACCTCTGACACTGTAGTTGCCATTGTCAGGTTTTGGTGCGCCGTATCAATTGTTATGTATAGAGTGCCTGGGGGGCCCCATTGTAAAACTTGCATCGGGGCCCACAGCTCCTTAGCTACGCCACTGATCCTAACTCCCTCCTCACCATGCAACCCTGTGGCATACTTCAGACCTCATACCAATGGAGAACAGACATCACTGGCCACTTCCTGTATTTAACATATACTGTCAATTTTCTGGCGATAAAAAGTGGTACAATTGGTGGAAAGGTTGAAAAGCCCTGGCCTGCAGGACTGAATGTCTCATGGGAACACCAATCCCCTTGCCTCACTAATAACATGGTTGCAGACTGGTTAAATTGGCCTTGGGCCAGACTATCTCCAGTGTTAAGGGGGAGGACACATTCAGTGGGACATTATTGTCCATTATAAAGCCTATGCAATGTTAACATCTCATTATAAATGTTGCATTATGGTAACTCGCTAACGTGTTTAGAGCAGGGGTCTCAACTCGCAGGCAATTTGTGGCCCTCGATACAATATTTTGTGGCCCTCGCTGGCAAAAGCTTCCTTATAGTTTGCTTCAGTGCTCCCAAGTAATCCGCTGTATACCTGACGCTAAACAAGGGCTGCAGAGCCCCCAAATCGCCTGGGGGACAATTCGCTGGCATTTCCTGGAAGGGGCAGAGCTTTCAGCTTCAGCTCTGCCCCTCCTGACATCAATTGCCTCACGGATCACCGCCTCTCCCCACCTCTCTCTGTGAAGGAAGAGTGAGAGGGGTGGGCAGAGGCGGCGATGCGCCGCGATTGTGAAATCCCTTATGCGGCCCAGCCTCATCCTGACTTTGCCTCCTACGGCCCCCCAGGTAAATTGAGTTTGAGACCCCTGGTTTAGAGTAACTCACTTTAGGCAAACAGAGGCATACTTTCCCTTGACTGTATTCCATAGTAATGCAGTGTTAATGTGCATCACCAATTTTTTTTTTTATTGTAATGCAGCGTACACATCACAATGTCCCACTGTGAATATGCAGTCAAACTTAAATACTCTAGTGCTTCATGCCACAACACTAAACTGATTAAGTGAGGAATGTATATGACTACTGGTTTCTGCAATCGCCCTGCTGAGCCTTCAGCTTTTTTTTTTTTCCTGACTTCCCTCATGCTAAATGAACAAATTCCTATTTGCTTGTAATTTCTACTGTGAATAATGGTGGCAGATCTGGGGAGAGGGTGATGCTACACCATGCTCACTAACTATATAACACTTATTTCCTCAGTCTTGCGTAGAAGAGCTGGGTCCAGTAATGTGGAGATGAGGATTGCAAAGGGTAAGATGCATCTACGTTTTTTGTTTTTTTTTTTCTTTGTGTGCTGTAACTTCTCCTGTAGCAGCAGGTAGATCCTGTAGAACTATTAAGGTGGCCACTAACCAATTTCTAGCATAATTGTTCAAGCAATCATAATTCTGATCGGAAGAATCAATCAATGAACCAATCTTTGCTTCCTATCCCAACTAACAAGAAAATCCAAATTTTGGTTTGACCAAAATCAGGTGACTATTTTTATAATCGGTTGTGCCAATCAATGGAGATTTATAACCCATCTGAGCAGAATTTCAGAAACTGGACAGTTAGTGGCCTAAGGTAGACTAGATAATCTGCTGAGGTCTGTGGAAGCTTTATAATGTACATACTCTATTGTAGGACATTTAGTAGTGGTATATGGCTGTTCCATTTCTACTCAGTCTCATCACTAAGCTAGTCATGAGATGAGACTGAAAATGCCAGGTTACTTCCACAGATGGCAATGTGCAGCCACTGCATCTCATCAGGATGGGGTGGAGTCTTCTGGTTGCTGTAGTCTGTCACAAAACTGGTCTGAATGGAGCTGCGATCTGGTCGAAGTGGGGGCATGGCAATAGGAGGTGCAGAGGTTGCAACCATAGGGGCCCTCCCTCAGCTTCAGCATTGGCTCTTTTAGACCTGTGCGCATAATGATCACTTCTATAGATACTTTGAATAGTGGTAATAAACTGTTCCCCATTCCCTTCTTGCACCTGACACTGTAGTTGCCATTGGCAGGTTTTGGTGTGCTGTATCAACTGTGTATAGAGTGCTTATGGGGCCCCAATGTAAAACTTGCACCAGGGCCCACAGCTCCTTAGCTACACCACTGTCTGAAAGTAATGCTACACATACCCTAGGGCTATGCACATTTTGAGATGTAAATTCTTGTATGCACAGTATGTAGCTTGGTGTGGAAGTTTTGGATACTTCAGTCCGGGGGCAACTGGTGGTTGTGAGCCTTGAGCGGCTTGAGTACAGATCCAGCCCTGCAGTTCACATGAAATGGGCAGTCCTTTTTCAGGTGGAGGTTTGGTTAGTGCTCCAGCAGCTACCTGGCTATGAGATGGTAAATCTCTGCCATGCACTACAGCTGTAGGTAATGCCTCATTAACAGTGGGACATTAAAGAGTCCGTAACAAAAATTTCAGCAGTATTTCTCCTATCCTACAAGTTTCTAAGACTGTTCCATTGTGCTCTGGCTTACTGCAGCACTTACTACTTACACCATCTCTGTAATCAACTTATCTTTCCCCTGTCGGATTTGTCGGCTGTGTCTGGAAGGCTGCCAACTCTTCAGTAATGTGAACAAGTTAACTCCCAAGCCCCTCCAGTGCTCCTGTGATTATTCTTCACAGACAATGTCCCTTGCTCTCACTGTCAGCTTGTCTGCTATATGTGGTTGATAAACACAGACTGATAAACTGAACAATGAATAGCTGGCTGAGGAAGCTGCCTGGCAGGCTAACAGGACTCCAGGCTACAGCTTGTCATGCTTCATTGATAAAGCTCTTTCAAAACTTGCACATAACCTCTGGAGACTGAATTCAATGTGTAACTCACTGAATTCTGTGTACTCAATGTGTATTAACTGAGTTCACTGCTCTGCTGATGTACTTCCTGTTTTGGTGGCCATCTTTTCTGTTTACAAAACAGTTTATAAAACAGTTTTTTTTACCCTCTTTATTGCAGTGGAGAGCAGCAAAAATATTAGAGGGGGCTAGGAGATGACCCCAAACAGGCAGGGATGTTTGTTTATACTTCATTTTGTGAATACAGATTCTCTTTAAATACCCTGTATAACAGGAATAAGTCATACCACCCTACAGCCACATAGTCAATGTGTGATTCACTGCCTGTTAATGCACATGTTGTGTTAAGTTTACCATACCTCATGATATTGTACTGCAACACACTGAGCTCTGATAGGTGGTGCATTGCCCTGTAGCAAGCCACCTTAGTGTGGCAGTCCTTCTGCAATGCACCACTGAATAGGGCCTCAAGAACCTTCTTGTAATAAGTGCTCCTTACTGTTTACTACCTGTTCTTTCTAGATGAGACATACAGCTTGTTCTACCAGCCAGGAGAGTTCCCGATCTCGGTGCAGCCAGAGGACACTCTGTACATCCAGGCGGTTGCCTCCAGTAGAGCCTTTGTGCCAGTCCTGCAGCACTGCTGGGCTAAAAGCTCTTCCAGCATGGAGAAGTCCTCTCACTGGGATCTGGTGTTGGATGGGTAGGTACACGGCGTGGTAGAAACCAACAGAAGCAGTGAGGATTGTGTAGCCTGCCTTGGAGCTCAAACCCACTAGCAGCCTTTTCTAATAGCTAGTGATTTGCTAATGACTTTTATAAAATCACATCGTTCAAGTGGGATCATCCCCATAGCATTACATTAGCAAGAGCTTTTGACATCACTGGCACTTAGAAAAGCACTCCTAGTGGGTTTCTGGCTTAGGGGCTGGTGACCACTGCAAGAGCGTTTAAGCACTAGTGATTTGAAAAGCTCTTGCTAAAGCAATGCTATGTGCATGGCTCCCAACTGCGTTGTTTTTGGGTTTTTTAGTCCCACTCTAAAAACCAAATCGCTCAGTCCTGAAAGTGGGACAAATTAAGAGTCAGATGTACAGGTCTCTGTAAATGGGTCTTCTACTGGAAAAAATTCAATCTAAACTTTACCATGTGTGTATATATTTTATAAATGTTAATTCAAACTGCACTGGTACTTTATCCTGTTTTTCATAATTATCAACTACTTAACTTTATGCATGATTAGGGGTGTGGCTTAAACAGAGGAAGGAAACTCTCCAGGGATATGTACTTGCCTGTGGGTCTGACTACTTCCTGTCCCACTCCCAGCAATACTGTGCTGGAAGCCCCTGAAACCAGACAAGGATGTCAGCTGTAGCATCTGCAATATTAACCTTAGCTGACATAGTAGCAGCTTTCAGATTGGGCTCTGGTGGAAATGGAGCCCAAATCAGGTCATCTCTACTGCACATGATTTCCACCTGTGCCTACAATGGATCATGGCAGGGAAACTTATTTTGCCTGGGGGGGGACGCAGCTTCCAGCACTGGAGTGCCAGGATGGGGAAAGCCTCATTAAGGTCCACAGGCTTACCCAACACTAGCACTGGCTTCTATAATTTCGCTACCTGTTGTAACAGTGCAGTATTAGCTGGTCAGATCCTTAACACCCATATGCAATAGCTGGGAATACAAGTGGCTGCCTCCTTCCAGCTCAGATCACCTGACCCTCCCACCTCTATCTGCTGTAATGGCCACAAAGCTGCTACTTCCACCAGACTATCTGGTCTGAAGTCTCAATCACTCATATCCACCATTTTCTATAAATCAGACTAGTTACCTTGGGGTGCAGTTTTCATTTGGCTAATTTTACCAATTGAGAGCTGACCTAAACAATCTGTTCATAGTACTCAGTCTGGTCCTCATGCCACAGAGGTAAATCTGGTCAGTGATTGGCCAATTAAAATTGGATGTGTATGCAACCTTATTTCCTTACCAATGGTGAGATGGGAGCTTCAAAATGTGGAACCAAGGATCCTGCTAAATCCTTCAAGAAAGGACTTCTAAGGCATCACTACACTGGTGGGAATGTCAGAGGTCCAGCAATATGGGCTGAGGTGAAGGTTTGAGTTGTGTAGCCACATGGAACCCTGGGGTTCTCCCAGATAAGACTATTGGATTTAAGTGGAGATGTAGTGTCCCCCAGTCTATTCAAGATGAGGAATCAAGATTCCCCCATATTTAAATTTTACAATTTATCCCCAAAAAGGGCATTCCAAAAGACGTAATTTGTGACCTACCCTAGCAACCTTTGCACAATAGATTGGGGGGTTATAAACTGATGAAGCGATATTTAAAAAATTTAGGTAAAAGTAAGGTTTTTGCTCCTGGGTCCTACAGGAGAAATGCTCTACAAATGTTTGGCAGCATCCCTTACAAAAGTTCCTACTCTTTATAGGACGTGCCTAACCAATCACACTTACAAGGGAGTTGCAGGCAGTCACTTTGGCAGCATGGCTCAATATAGAAGGGATGGTGTAAAGTTTGCGTTGCCCAGGCTTGTGACCTAGAAGGGCTTGTTCACATTGGGGGCAATTGCATGTTTTTGCGAGTTGAGAAATCTTTAAAAGCACTAGTGTAATGTATGAGTTCTCACAAGCAATGAGCTTTCTATGCAGTTGCAAACATGGCTCCTGCACCATTTTCAGAGCGTTTAGCAATATCCCTATCCTTATTAAATCACAATTTCCCAAGCGCTTTTAATAACTGAATTGTATGTATTCATTTCCAGGCAGGATTAACTTCGTTACGTCAGGAAAAGTGCTCTGAAAGTACTTAGAAAAGTGCTTTCAAAATCGCTCAGTGCTGGCTTTTTTTCTGAGCAAGGCCTAACTATCTGAATAGAGCTAGTGCAGGGCCGGATTTACCATTAGGCACATGCCTTATAATGGAAAGGTGTATCACTCACCTACCCAAAAAACTCCCTTATTCCCTATGCAGTCCCGAGCAGAGTGTAAATGCAGTTACTCATCTGAGCCTCAGCATTCCACTGACCCGATTTCCCTACAATCGGGGGCATCTGTAGGTACCTGACAGCTGGGCCTTCAGTTCAGTGGGGGTTTGTAGGTTCATGGAGGATGAAGTCTGGGGTGCCAGGACACCTGTGCCTATAGGCTCCTGTAAGTTAAATCAAGGTCTGGGCTAGTGGCAGGTGTTTAGTAATAAAGCACTTTAACATCTCTCATGTCTTGCAGATGTGTTACCACAGACACTCCCTTTTCTACTGTGATCCAGATGACCCCAGATAACGTTGCCCACCTTCAGGTGACGCTTGATGGAGAGTATGACAGACAGGTAAGGTGTGGTGGGTATAGTGCCTGAAATCTGTATAACCAGATTGGTGCAAGTTGGGTCTGGTGGTAGCGGCCTCTAAGAGCCTCTGGCTCTGCCAATCCCAAGCCTTCTGGTATTGTCAAATGCCTACAATTGGCTTATGAGAGCAATTATACATCTGGTTATGGGAGACAACTGGAAGCAGTGCAGTTTTCTCTAATCCTTTGTGGATATAGGAAGTTACTACAGAGCACCCCAGAGGGATATGTTGGGAATCTCAAAGGGAAAATCAATCTTCAGGTGTCGCCTTACCAATCCTGTACAGAATTACCATTCCAGCATAAAACATGAAATGTAACATTAATCAGATGCACCATCCACTAGTTAGTTCCCTGTAGTGAGACTTGATCACCCATACTGCCATGCGCAATACTCCTGGATGAGTGGCATTGAGTACTGTTACTTCCATTTGTTCAGTTTGACCATGGAACTTGTCAAAATTCCCTTCTCCTTGGAGCGAGTGAGGTCCACTGAGCAGACCTCAAACCAACAAACATTGATTATGGTGATGCCTTTAATGACTGTACATGGTTTATTGCAAGCTTTTGAACTTTTGAAACATTAAGTTTCTTCTTCAGGCATTATACAGAACTAGATCAGAACCTAATGTGTTTTTTTTTCCTTACAAAATGTAACTTGTCAACATTGCATGTGACTAAAGCGATTTGACTCTTCTCCCTTCAGCTTTATGTATCCTGTGAGGTGTCCCTGTGCAACCCCAGGCTCTATACCAGCAGCTACCACCAAACATGCAGCCAGACCACTGAACAAAAAGCACCATCCTCTTGTCCAACACTTGAAGTGTCTGTTGGTCCAATCAAAATCTCCCTACAAAGCAGTGGCATTGCCTATAAGCATATCGGTGAGTGTTGCAGACATTGGGCTGCAGAGGGAACAAAGTCTTCAGTCACTAATTGTCTTTTCTTTTGTAGCAGGAAAGGAGACCTGGAACACATGGAGCTGGACTCTGCCGCTTGGACTTGGGTTCATCGCCGCTTTAACTCTTGGTGCCATCTTGCTTGCTGTTCGCCTCTTTGCACGATAAATAAAACCTAAATAAAAACCCGTTTTCTAACTTGTTTGCAGTTATCTTGCAGTCTATCAAAACCAGGTTAGGGTTAAAAAGCCAACCTTTTTCATGAGTTTTTGGGGAAACTAATTCACAATGCAAGCTGGTAATCAAGGGCTGTCATTATTAGCCATTAACAAACTCCAAAGGGAATATCCCTAAATGGCTCCATAGGGCATTGGGCAACCTAAGTAAGCTCCTGACTAACACAAGTAAGGGGTCCTAGCTCAAATGGGGCACCTTGAAGTCCAGGGATGTTAACTCTAGACTTCAAGGGTGGTGGCCCTTACATTCCTGGCACAGCTCCAATTCCTGGCACAGCTCCAATTAATGGGACTGATCCAGGGAAGGGGTGGTTCAATTTCTGTCCATCCTAAACCCTGGCATGGAAATGACCCTTGAGTTGGCTTGGAAGGAATATAGCACAAGTGTGAGTTGACCCCACCTAACTCAGTGTGGCATCTAATGATATGATTACACTGGTATTGTAGGATTTTTGGTCTGTACAAGACATCAAATCATCCCCCCCTCCGACACTGTTGGCATGTGAAGTAGGAAGGAATACACTACCCCCCCCCCCTCCTTTCTGCAGGAGCCTTTCAAAGCTCCAATAATCAGGTCAGCTGAAGTGACTAACAGCAGGATTTTTGTTGGCACAGTTGCTGACTTCATTTTGGACTTGAAGAGGTAAAGCAGAGTTGCAACTCTGGAAGGTTATGCCACAGGAACTGGTTGAAGAGTATCTACAACAGTGCAGGTGTTAATTATTGGCTAGATAAGTCTCTAAGCATCACAAGTGGTGTGCAGAGCTGAGAAAAGCAGAATTTCTGGCATCTGCATGGAAAACTAGTCTTTAGACTAAAGCAGGGGCGTAGGAATAGGCCCTGCAGCCCCTGCGCCCGCGGGGGGGCCCGGCCCCCCCCCCCCGGGGCCCGCTCGCGGCCGTTTTGTGGGTGCTGGAGGGGTGGCAGCATGAGGGGAAAGCCTTGCCCACAGTCGGCGGGGAGAGGGGTAGTTCCCCCCTCTCCCTCACCTCGGGGCTCTCCCCTCTGCGCTCCCCTCCAGCTCGTAAGTGTCTGTGGGGCTGTGGTGGGCAGCGAGCGGTGGGCAGATACATACCTGCTTCCGTGCGTTCCATCGGAGACTTCTCCCTCTAGCGGCTGACGTCACTTCCGGAAGTGACGTCAGCCGCTAGAGGGAGAAGTCTCCGATGGAACGCACGGAAGCAGGTATGTATCTGCCCACCGCTCGCTGCCCACCACAGCCCCACAGACACTTACGAGCTGGAGGGGAGCGCAGAGGGGAGAGCCCCGAGGTGAGGGAGAGGGGGGAACTACCCCTCTCCCCGCCGACTGTGGGCAAGGCTTTCCCCTCATGCTGCCACCCCTCCAGCACCCACAAAACGGCCGCGAGCGGGCCCCGGGGGGGGGGGGGGCGCTCAGAAAATCTGCAGGGGGGCCCGGTGGGGCCTAGTTACGCCCCTGGACTAAAGCTAGCTGATTTGGCCTCAAACCTTTGCAAGATCTAAATAACCGCATTGGGGAGGCAGTGTTGCCGTATATATCCTTAGTGTGCCTTAATGTCTTGTAGATGGCAGGGGTACATGCTGTTTGGCAGTTGGCATAGTAACGGTTATACATGGGATCCTGGAAGCTAACTGCTAATATTACTCGGTGTAACAGTAGGGTGTATCGAATTTCTTTAACCTCCCTGGTGTTTCCAGATTTAGGGTCTAAAAGCTATAAAAAATAAGCTTTTAGATCCCAAAAAAATACCAGAGGTCTGGAGCAGCTCCTGCATGGGATTACCACCCTGTTCTGTGGCTTTGTGTCCCAAGCCTGACTCAGGATTACCACTAAGGAGGTTAAAGATTTGGGGTACTTTACCTTGTCCAAGTCACTATTTCCTGATCACCAGTTTCTGCAGATGACATCTGGTCTTGATCAATGGCATAGGTAGGTTTTGTCCTCTGGTCAGCCTGATGGATCTAGCTGAATACAATGTGTAGGCTGTCACTAGATGGCAGTGGCTATGCTAGTTTCTGGAACATTAGCATTTGTATGGAAACTAGGCCACTATCCAAAAGCACAGGGACACACTTGTACTGCACAACTACTGGTGAAGATACAGGCCCAGTGCACACCAAAAACCACTAGCAGATCTGCAAAACACTAAAGGTTTTTGAAGCAGATTTTAAGAGCGATTCTAGGCATGTTTAGAAATTTTCTAAACATGGCTAGTGTATTTGGAGAATTTTTGTGTAGCAGATTTCATATATTGGACTAACCAGCAAGCTCATGGTGACCCAGAACTCATTGGAGTATGTAAGGGACTAAAATGGGCTTTTAGGACCATTGTATTCCCTTACACACCAATGAGTTCTGGGTCACCATGAGCTTGCTGGTTAGTCTGTGCCTCTCGGATTCACAAGCCCTACTCCATAGAGCCAAATTAATCCATGTCATGCACTGATGAGGATCAATCTGAAACAGTCTGTATGCATGTTGGATTATTATGGCTCTGTACAAATTAACAAGCTGACACATCATTGCATTCCAGTGGTTCTGGAGGTGTTTAGCTTCTAAGGGTAACAATGGTTAATTTGCATATATTCAGCAGTGATGCACTGGGAGACATCTCAAGCTCACTCTAACCTGAATTATCACAAATTCTTTGTTTTAGGAAAGCAAACTTTTGTTGTTCATATATTACAGTAATGCTGTTACTGAACAACTTCTGTAACATGCGTTGGAAAACCGCTCTGATCTAGTGGTTTCAGAGCAGGTTTCCACTTTAACTTTGAGGCAGAAATGCATCTGCAAACCACAATGCTGCAGGGGCCACGTTTGCAGTTTGCTAAACCTCAAACCGCTGGTGTGCACCGTCCCATAGAGATGCATTAGCCAAGCGGTTTCAAAAGCTGCCATGGGTTTTGAAAACTCTACCAAAATGCTTGGTGTGCACCATCTCATGTGTCTGCACATGATATTTTGTAAATACTATTTCATAGGCCAACCAAGATATGACAACTCTGGTACAATGTAGTCAGTAACAGCTTATGTGAACTTGCAATCCTATCAATGTCTCTAAACGGCCATTAATGTCAAAATGAACCAATACCCACAAGGTGGAGTTCTACTGCTCCATTTTCAAGCTGCATGAATCAGCATAACTTTGCTTCAAGAACTACTTGCATCTCATTGATCATATCTTGGGCCTAGTCGCACTATGAAGTGCAGGAGTAGCTTGTAGTGACTAGAGATGTCGCGAACCTCCAATTTTCGGTTCACGAACCTCCGAGGTTCGGTTCGTGAACCGCAATACACTTCAATGGGGAGGTGAACTTTGCAAAGATTCTGACACCTAGAAAAATGATGAAAAGCATGTTTCAAAGGCTCTAATACCTGGAGGCAGACATGATTGAGTGAAATACACATCACTGCTGGAGGACCCGCCCTTCCTCCTCCAAGCAAGGTCCTTTATACCATTTGCCTGCCTACACTAATTAGTTATGGGACAGCTGCTACACACTCTGCTAGGTAGCCTTTAATTAGCCTCTTCTGGGCTTCTACCCTTCTACCTATTCCCTCCTACCGGAGGGAGGATTGTCTCATCTGCCAGGGAATTCCAGTATTTCAAAAACCAGCTTATATACCATGATAGGGATTTGAACCCAGGCCTCAGTGTATGGTAGGCAACTAACATATCCATTGTACCACCAACACTACTAGCTAAAAGTAGCTTAGCATGTACCATTTATGCTTAATGCAAGAGAAAAATTAGACAAGACAAATAACATTTATATTACACTTTTCTCCTGGCAGACTCAAAGCACCAGAGCTGCAGCCACTAGGGCACACTCTATATAGGCAGAAGAAACAGATATGTAGCCAGACATGGCCTTGTATTGTGTTCAACAGTTGTCAAGAGAAAATTTAGACAAGATAGCAGTGTTAGGAAGACTTGCCTAAGGTCTCCTACTGAATAGGTGCTGGCTTACTGAACAGACAGATGAGATTTGAACTCTGGTCTCCTGTGTCAGAGGCAGAGCCATTCACCATTACACCATGCAGCCACTGCCATGCAGCAAATTTTCTAGCATTGTAGGAACTGTTAGGGGGATCATAACTGGTGAGTTTCAGGCCCCTAGGCCAAAGAGGTCATAGCCTAGGGTCACAAAAACCTGTTTATTTGGGCAATTTCAATGGTAGTGATGCTGACATACATAAATCGCAGCCATGGCTGTTAGCAACGTCTGAATTTCACGAAATGTCTCATGCAGGTAGAAGACATTGTTAGACTTGAATTCCAAAGATGGGGTCCCTACATCTCTGCAAACCAGAGTTACAGGGGTCCAAAATTGGTAAAATCCCCCATAGGCTTTCATTGGCTCCCTATTTCAATTTCCAAAATCTCACATCTTTTCAAAGGGCAATGGCTCAGCAGTACCAAATTTTCTAGCATTGTAGGGACCCTTAGGGGGAACATGACTGGTGAGTTTTGCCACTGCTGAGCCATTGCCCTTTGAAATGGTGTGAGATTTTGGAACGGTAAATAGTAGGCACAATGAAAGCCTATGGGGGATTTTACCAATTTTGGACCCCTGTAACTCTGGTTTGCAGAGATGTAGGGACCCCATCTTTGGAATTCAAGTCTAACAATGTCTTCTACCTGCATGAGACATTTCGTGAAATTCAGATGTTGCTAACGGCCATGGCTGCGATTTATGTACGTCAGCATCACTACCATTGAAATTGCCCAAATAAACAGGTTTTTGTGACCCTAGGCTATGACCTCTTTGGCCTAGGGGCCTGAAACTCACCAGTTATGATCCCCCCAACAGTTCCTACAATGCTAGAAAATTTGCTGCATGGCAGTGGCTGCCGGCAAACCGTTCGCTACACCTCTAGTAGTGACTTGTATAGCACCAGCATCTTCCATGGTGCTGTACAACCGCATACAGGGTATAACAATACAACAGTTTAATATAAGACAATGGTGGATTATAGCTGATGTAATTAGGGTGACCATTTTTGATTTCCAAAAAAGAGGACAATCACAACAGCATGTGGTCATGGGTGGTTCCAAATATAAGACCTTAGCAGCGTGCTGTCCTACTTGGCATGGAGGGCCATTTTTTTTCCAGACCACATGGTGGAGGGCTGGACGACTACAAAATGCAATCAGATTTGCATAAGATCCCCACAAAATGCAATGGGATTGGTGGCACATTTCCCCACAAGATGCTCTTCCTGTCACCCTCAGCATAGTTGCTCCCACTCATGTCTGCTCAGTGTCACTCACTGCATGGCAGCTCCAGCTACACATCCCCTCCCATCAGCCCCAGTGGCACGCAGGGCTCCAGGCCAATCAATAGGGGATGCGAGTGGTGTTGCCAGGCAGCACAAAAGCTTTGGGGGCTGAGCCAGAAGAGCTGATGCTTTAAGAGCTGGAATTCCATCACTAGAATCAGTCTAGTGATGGGAATTCCAGCTCTTTAGAAATTTCGGCTCTTCTGGCTTGGCCCCCTTTAAAGAGCTGGCTCGTATTCGGCTACCAAACGGCTCTTAACTACCTGAACATTTCAAAAACCTGCCGGGGTGCCCCGGACAGGTCGGAAAAAGTGGAGCTGTCTGGGCAAAAGAGGATGCCTTGTCACCCTAGATGTAATAAACTATGGGTGTCTGTAATACACAGCATTAAAGGGGACCTGAATTCAAATATTTCTGCCAGCCCCTGCAGCTGCCCTGTGCTCCCACAACATTAGGAAACTATCTTCCACGGCTCAGTTTTAGCTGGGAGTGTCCTGCAGTGTTTCTTATACTGCACAGGATGCTCTCAGTGCTGGGAGTGTCAACTATGTGCAGGCACGGTGAATGTCCACTTGGTAATACCAAAACTGCACTGTGGTGGATTGTTGGCAAGCAAAGGTTGGCTGCAGGGGGCTGGCAGAAGCCCCAGGTAAGTGAAATGTTAAACGGTTTAGGTGCCCTTTAAGAGACAAGTGGAAATGGAGCTCTCCCCACAAGTCCTTAGTCTAAAGCCTAATCTACACGATTCATTTCTTTGTGCAATTTGATTACGATTCTATTTATGATCTGATTAAATCCGACATGTCCAATCGGGATTTGCCATTGCAAAACATTAGAGAATCGAATCCTGATTAGACATGTTGGCTATAATCGGATCATAATCTAATTGCACAAAGAATTGTATTGTGTAGATGGGGGTTTAAGGCAGGGGTGTCAAACTATGTAATGGGCAAAAATCTAAATCCTAGTCGAAAGGTTGCCATACATCAGGTGACTTGGTAGCTGATTGACCATCTGCTTCTATTAAAGCGGACCCAAACTTTTTTTGGTACTTATCCGTTAGCCGGGCGCATCCGGCAGGTGGCGCTGTTGTAGCGAATTTCATTCATGCTTAGTTAACGTTAGTGCTGTGTGAATGGAAGCGCCGCAGGTGGCGCTAATTACATTGATACGGCACATAACAATAACAGTGTTAATGTGAACTAATATGTATTTCAAGTGGCCGGAACTGTTACTTAATGCAATTAAAATGAAGGCACAGATCCAGACGAAGCAGGCACCACCTTCAGTAAATAATTAGCTCTTTATTGAAAAAGTCATAAAAAATGACAAGTCATCGATAAAAAATGGCTTTAGCGGCTGACAGCCCGCTGTTTCAAGCTCAGTAGCTCTTTTTCAAGGCCAGAAGCCATACAAACAAGTAGAGGAACAACTCCTCCTTAAATAGGAACTATACAAGTAATTAGCCAATCAATTTAAAATCTGGCTGGCCAATGAGAGCACTCAGGAGGGCTGTGGACCTGATGGGGAACTGAAAAAAATGACATCACCAAAAACACACCTCCCAAACTTGCCAACGCCTAGCGCATGCGTATACAGCCGTCCGCATGCGGAAAAATGTACGCATTATACGCGGAAAATCATCCAAACGACAAAAAAACGTACGTGCGGTTAAGAAGGTCCGCATGCGTAAAATTGTACGCGTCTAACGCGTAAAAACCGTACGCGTTTAACGCTGAAAATTTCACTAACATGCGTCAATATAGCCGCAAAGAAGATAGTAAGTGAAATTTAAAGATATAGCAGCGGTATACAAAAGTGCCTGGGGACCACCAAAAACGTCATCACAAATATGAAACAGTCATCACAAACAAGTGTGACAATATGCAATGACAACAAAAGGGTGTCCCCAGAGCAAACAACAACAGCCTATACTTACAAAAAGGCAAGATACCACACATCGCTATGCGTTCAGCAAGACACATGGGAGTTTTCCTAAAAAAGAAAAAAGAAAAAAGAAAAAATTAAAAACACTAGAAAAAAATGAAAGGAACACTGCCGTCCCAAGATTATCACACAGGCCAACCAGAAGGAGAAACAGTAAGCAGAGAAAGACAGTCACAAAGGATAACTCATATACAGAAACTGAGATCATATTCCCGATTTAGCCCACCCAACCCCATAACATTAAGTTTTCGAATCCACCATGCTTCCCTACGTGCCAATTCAGCCTTTCTATTCAATCTACCCCGCCAATCATAAGGTACGCTATCTATAACCTGCACCTTCATCTGTGCCACACCATGTCGAGCTGTTGAAAAATGAGACGACACAGCCTGTGTCGTATCATGATTCCGGATTGCTGATTTATGCGATGCCATTCTGTCTCGTAAGGGTTGTGTGGTCATTCCGACATATCCAAGGCCGCACGGACATTTAATTAGATAAACTACATAAGTGGAGTCGCAAGAATAGCGACCTCTAACAGTATATTGTGTGCCCTTGCATGGATGAGTGAATGTACCACCTTTTGCTATGTGGCTGCACAAATGGCAGCTTAAAGAGAACCCGAGGTGGGAATTACTTTTACTATTGGGGCACAGAGGCTGGTTGTGCGCACTAAGACCAGCCTCTGTTGCCCCATCGTGTGCCTCCATGTCCCCCCTGCTCGCCGCTATACCCCCCGCATTGCTGGCGACACGCAGCGTGTCGCCAGCTCAATGTTTACCTTGCGCTGTCAGTCAGCGCTGCTCCCCTGCCTCCTCCGCATCGGCGCACCCGCCCGTGTCCCTTCCCTCCCGCTGATAGGAGGGAAGTGACGCGGCGGGTGGCGCCGATGCGGAGGAGGCGGGGGAGCGGCGCTGACTGACAGCGCAAGGTAAACATTGAGCTGGCGACACAGCCAGCAATGCGGGGGGTATAGCGGCGAGCAGGGGGGACATGGAGGCACACGATGGGGCAACAGAGGCTGGTCTTAGTGCGCACAACCAGCCTCTGTGCCCCAATAGTAAAAGTAATTCCCACCTCGGGTTCTCTTTAAACAGGGAAAAGTACCAATTCTTGAACCAGTGGATAATGAATTAACAATCATGGAAGAACTCAATGAATTACAGCTACGTTGTCTAAATACTTTATCACGAATGGTGGGGGCCTTTTTGAACGAAAGCAAAGGAGGATAGCGGAACTCCGGTATCCTTTCCCCGGATACCGGAGTTCCGCTATCCTCCTTTGCTTTCGTTCAAAAAGGCCCCCACCATTCGTGATAAAGTATTTAGACAACGTAGCTGTAATTCATTGAGTTCTTCCATGATTGTTAATTCATTATCCACTGGTTCAAGAATTGGTACTTTTCCCTGTTTAAGCTGCCATTTGTGCAGCCACATAGCAAAAGGTGGTACATTCACTCATCCATGCAAGGGCACACAATATACTGTTAGAGGTCGCTATTCTTGCGACTCCACTTATGTAGTTTATCTAATTAAATGTCCGTGCGGCCTTGGATATGTCGGAATGACCACACAACCCTTACGAGACAGAATGGCATCGCATAAATCAGCAATCCGGAATCATGATACGACACAGGCTGTGTCGTCTCATTTTTCAACAGCTCGACATGGTGTGGCACAGATGAAGGTGCAGGTTATAGATAGCGTACCTTATGATTGGCGGGGTAGATTGAATAGAAAGGCTGAATTGGCACGTAGGGAAGCATGGTGGATTCGAAAACTTAATGTTATGGGGTTGGGTGGGCTAAATCGGGAATATGATCTCAGTTTCTGTATATGAGTTATCCTTTGTGACTGTCTTTCTCTGCTTACTGTTTCTCCTTCTGGTTGGCCTGTGTGATAATCTTGGGACGGCAGTGTTCCTTTCATTTTTTCTAGTGTTGTTTTTAATTTTTTCTTTTTTCTTTTTTCTTTTTTAGGAAAACTCCCATGTGTCTTGCTGAACGCATAGCGATGTGTGGTATCTTGCCTTTTTGTAAGTATAAGCGGTTGTTATTTGCTCTGGGGACACCCTGTTGTTGTCATTGCATATTGTCACACTTGTTTGTGATGACTGTTTCATATTTGTGATGACGTTTTTGGTGGTCCCCAGGCACTTTTGTATACCGCTGCTATATCTTTAAATTTCACTTACTATCTTCTTTGCGGCTATATTGACGCATGTTAGTGAAATTTTCAGCGTTAAACGCGTACGGTTTTTACGCGTTAGACGCGTACAATTTTACGCATGCGGACCTTCTTAACCGCACGTACGTTTTTTTGTCGTTTGGATGATTTTCCGCGTATAATGCGTACGTTTTTCCGCATGCGGACGGCTGTATACGCATGCGCTAGGCGTTGGCAAGTTTGGGAGGTGTGTTTTTGGTGATGTCATTTTTTTCAGTTCCCCATCAGGTCCACAGCCCTCCTGAGTGCTCTCATTGGCCAGCCAGATTTTAAATTGATTGGCTAATTACTTGTATAGTTCCTATTTAAGGAGGAGTTGTTCCTCTACTTGTTTGTATGGCTTCTGGCTTTGAAAAAGAGCTACTGAGCTTGAAACAGCGGGCTGTCAGCCGCTAAAGCCATTTTTTATCGATGACTTGTCATTTTTTATGACTTTTTCAATAAAGAGCTAATTATTTACTGAAGGTGGTGCCTGCTTCGTCTGGATCTGCATCTTTGGATCATTGGTACAGTGGTCTTAAAGCTACGGCACACCCCATATCCTTTTGCATGGGTGCTCCTCCACTTCTGTCGTTTTTGCATTAAAATGAAGGCGGCGGCAATGTAACAGATGAAGCCGCCGCCTTCGTCTGTTCTTCGTCTTCTTCTCCCCCTTTGCCCTCCTCTGGCTTTTATACAATGCTGGCAGCTGGGGGGGACATGCGTCTCCCCCCAGAGTCGTTCGTCGCAAGAAAACAAACAGGATTCCCTTCCGCGACGAACGACTCTGGGGGGAGACGCATGTCCCCGCAGGCTGCCAGCATTGTATAGAAGCCAGAGGAGGGCAAAGTGGGAGAAGAAGACGAAGAACAGACGAAGGCGGCGGCTTCATCTGTTAAATTGCCGCCGCCTTCATTTTAATTGCATTAAGTAACAGTTCCGGCCACTTGAAATACATATTAGTTCCCATTAACACTGTTATTGTTATGTGCCGTATCAATGTAATTAGCGCCACCTGCGGCGCTTCCATTCACACAGCACTATGTTAACTAAGCATGAATGAAATTCGCTACAACAGCGCCACCTGCCGGATGCGCCCGGCTAACGGATAAGTACCCTTTTTTTATTTCAAAATATTTAGTTGCACCGCTCTGACACAAAGATAAACACTCCAAACCTATGAGCATTTTAGTGCATGCTTTTCACCCTTCTCTTTACATAACTAGGGTTATACAGGTGGCAGCCATTAGCAATTCCTCCATTGCCAGACACCTCCTACTCCACCAGTCTGCCGGATTCTGTCCCAGCAATATGGAAGGGAGGGGGTCCTCCAATAAATGTAAAATATTTTATATTTGTCATGCAGCTGAAAAAGGCTGCTATTATAATTTAGAAAATAGATTTTATTTCTTAAAGCTTTTATTTTTAATTTGGTTCCTCTAACTGAAGATTGGGGCATGTCTGATCAACGGTGCAACTGATTAGAGGCTAAAACTGGTTGCATTAATCAGTTGGAAATGCTGCTAGATGTGCTAGTAATGGGGAGCGATATCTGGGTGAGTGCCAAAACACAAATGGTCAATGTGCTCTTGGCCAGTGCACTAGACATAACCTGTCTGGCTGCTGTCCTCCATCCATACACACGCCCTATGTGGTTGCCTGCGTACAGTACACGTGTGTTGCCCCATTACACCAGCAACCGCATGGGGCACTTGTATGGACAGCAGACAGGTAGTGTACTGGGGAGCATGTTGACCATGATTGTGTGTGTGGGGGGGGGGGGGGGGTGGCAAGATGGTATCACAAGGCAGATGCCAGATATTTCAGCATGAAATTGATTGGGAATTGTTGGGAATTGGCCTGTGCATGGGCAGCAACCAGTGGCAGACAGGTAATTTACTGGGGAACACATTGACCATGGGGAGGGGGGAGAGACTGCTCGGTGGTGGCAAGATGGCATTACAGGGCAGATTCCAGATATTTCAGCATGAAATTGATTGGGAATTGGCCTGTGATGTATGGGCAGGCAACAGATCTCCAATCAGTTCTCTCTTGGTCAACCTGCCAACACATTGTCTGTATGGCCACCTTTTTAGATGCAGACCAAATTGTTACAATTTTAACAATTATTAAACAGCCTTAAAGCGGAACTGAATAGTTAAAGAGAACCTGTACTGAGTAAAAATATTTAAAATAAACACATGAGGTAACTTCAAATGAACATTACATAGTTACCTTGCCATCAGTTCCTCACAGAAGCTCACCATTTTCTTCTGACATTAATCCCTTCCAGTTCTGACAATATTTTGTCAGATCTGAAATATATCAGTTGCTGTCAGTAAAATATCAGTTGCTGTCAGTTATAGCTAAGAGGAAAACTGATGTACCAGGTAATGTCCATGTTTCCCTATGGCTCAAGTGGGCGATGTTACAGTTTAACTGTGTGCTGACCAGAAAGCTGTTATGGGTAATGGCCATTTTCAAAATGGAGGACGGAAAATTCCCTTGATCACAGTGAACAAACAGGACGCGGGACAGGTGAAAGACACCGAGGAGTAGACTACATGGAAGGTAAGTATGACTTGTGTATGCTTATTTTGACTTTTAATTTCAGTTCAGGTTTTCTTTAAGTGTTTAACTTACCTGGCGCTTCTGCCAGCCCTTTGCAGTCTTCCTGTCCCGCATCGGTCCTCCGTTCTGCTTTCTAGCTAGTTTTGGTAGTCGACGGTAATGAGCCACACGTATCTTTCTTGGCAGGAACGCAAAGATAGATAAGTGGGGTGTGGAGTTGCTGCATCAACTAACAAAACTAGCTGGTGCTGGGAGAATGGAGGACCGGCATGGGACAGGAAGGCTGCACGGGGCTGGCAGAAGCCCCAGGTAAGCGAAACCCTTAACTATTCAGTTCTGCTTTAAGCCTACGTAGAATAACGTGAACATAGGTGGCTGTTTCTCCCCTTCTGCAGAGTAGCACAGTGGAGAGCCAGCTCCTCCCCTACTGCAGAGTAGCACAGTGGAGCAGTTTAATATTTACCTGACCCAGTGCTGCTTTGGCAGTCAAGCATCAAGATGAAATGTGGCCCAAGGCAGGACTGTCTCCTCCCCATTGTCTTTTTGGTAAGTTGCCACATGAAGGGGTTTGGATGCCAACAGGGGTCCCCATAAGTTACTGCACCCCCCTGAAACTGATAATGTCAACTAGAAACACTGTCACTGGTGTCCTCTGGGAAGGCAGTGTGCTGTCATTCTTTTACTGCTTATGACGCCCATTGGAAGATCTGGAGGGCCACATAAAATGACAAGCACCCATGTAAAACTTGCACTGGGGCCCATAGCTCCTTTGCTATGCCCCTGCCTCTGTGTGATAAGGGCTGGTTGTAGACTTTCTGCTGCCTGAGGCAAACTTGTGAGGATGCTCCCTCCCCAATTTGGAATGATCACACAGAACTTGAGTTACTCTACTTCATTTAATTAAAATGAAACACTGCTGCTCTCCTGCCTCCCCCTCCTCACTTTATTCACCTTACTTCATGACAGAATTGGCCCTGTGTGAGATTTATATATATTTTTCTATTTACACAATCATTTTACTCCTGTAACGTAAAATTTATGAATGGATTAAATAAAATCAATTTCAAAATTATAATTGTGCATATTCTGATTAGAGATGGTTTGAACCTCAGATTTTGGGTTCGTGGATGTGAACATCTGCAAAAGTTTGAGTGCGTGAACCGCTATAAACTTCAATGGGCAGGTGAATTTGAAAACCTACATAGGGGGGGGGAACATGGCGGAGTGAGATACACGCCAAAAGTCCCGGGGAAAATTACACATTTGACGCACAGTAGGGTTATAATACCTAAAGGGCAGAAATAACATTGCATTCCTAAATTGAAGACATAAAGCGCTTCACAACATGTGCATGTGTATACATGGATCAGCAGTTAGTGTAAGTAGTGTACTGCTTCACACTGACAGACCAAACTCGCTGATTAACAAACAGCCGCAAAGGGTTGTCATTAGTTGACACTCTCAGGACATAAATGTCAGTCCTCTGGGTGGCAATGTTTGTGTAGTGATGGCTGTGCTCGTGCGCACGCTGGCGAGAGTGCAGGCGATTGTGGTGATGAAAATAATCACTAGTCGTCTTGTTGGCCCCGGACGGAGGCAAGGACATTACATTGTGAGCTCCTCTGAGGGATAAGTCATTATTTTGTAGCATTGTGAAAAAAATGGTGTTGATAAATGCAGAATAATTTTGGTGCTTTTATTTATCTGATGATAATCATGGTTGCATAGTACACAGTAATTCAACTTTATAAAGTGCAAACTTATTACACAGCACTGATCATACAACAGATAAGGGAGGCATTACATTACACAGAGACTTTACAGCATTGAAGTGAACCTGAAGTGAGAGGTATATGGAGGCTGCCATGTTTATTTCCTTTTTAAGCAATACCAGTTGCCTGGCAGCCCTGCTGATCTCTTTGGCTACAGCAGTGTCTGAAGCACACACCTGAAACATGTATGTAGTTAATCTTGTCAGACTTTAGACAGAAACATCTGATCTGCATGCTTGTCCATGGTCTATGGCTACAAACATTCAAAGCAGAGGATCACCAGGACAGCCAGGCAATGTGCAATCAACTAAAAATAAAAAAATATGGCAGCCTCTATACCCCTTTCACTTCAGGTGTGCTTTCATTTAACCTCCTTGGCGGTAATGACGAGCTCAGCTCGTCCATGACCGCCGGAGGCGCCGCTATGCCGATTTTGATAATTTTTTGGGAGGCGATCGCCGGTGATCCGACGCGTAAAGGGCCGCCCCCCCCCCCCCAGACCCCTGCGCAGCCTGGCCAATTAGTGCCAGGCAGCGCTGAGGGGTGGATCGGGATTCCCTCTGACGTCACAACGTCGATGACGTCATTCCGTTCGTTGCCATGGCGACGGGGAAGGCCTAAAGGAAATCCCGTTCAGAACGGGATTTCCTTATGGGCAAGCGCGCCGGCAGCGATCAGAGGGATGCGGCAGGGAGGGGGAATCATGTAGCTAGCGCTAGGCTAGCTACATGATTTAAAAAAAAAAAAAATACTGCTGTGCCGCCACCCTGGCACAATCAATAGAACGCCAGGGTGGTTAAAGGACAACTGAAGTGAAGTGAGATTGGTTATGGAGGCTGCCATATTTTTTTCACTTTAAATACCAGTTGCCTGACTGTCCTGCTGATCTTTCATGCATCAGTAGCGTCTGTATCACACACCTGAAACAAGCATGCAGCTAATCTAGTCAGACTTCAGTCAGAAACGTCTGATCTGCATGCTTGTTCAGGGTTTTTAGTACTAGAGAAACAGGATTGGGGGGCAGCAAGGCAATATGCATTGTTTAAAAGGAAATATGGCAGCCTCCCTATTCTTCTCAGTTCAGATTTGCTTTAACCTCCTTAGCGGTAATCCCGAGTCAGGCTCGGGATGGAAATCTGCAGCTCAGAGTGGTTATCGCGTGCCTGATAACCTTGGACTGCTGACATTCAAATCCCTGCACAATCTGGGCCCTGGATACATGAAGGACTTGCTGAAGCTGCACCACACCTCTCACAACCTCAGATCAGCAAGTTCTATAAACTTGGTCACTCCCAGAGTGCACCTCAAAAAATCTGGAGATAGAGCCTTCTGTCATGCTGTCCCTACTCTTTGGAACTCCCTGCCACACCCAGTAAAGACAGCACCATCCCTGGAGCTATTCAAATCCAGACTGAAAAGCCACCTGTTTAGCCTGGCATTTCCGGACTTATAAAATTCTTCCTCTGTACCACGATGGTCTGAGCCATGCTTATGCGCTTTGAGTCCCACGGGAGAAAATCGCTTTACAAATGTTATTTGTTGTTGTTGTTGAGTGAGTTATACGCAGGAGCTGCTGCAGATCTCTCTGCGGTAGGTTTTTTTCTTGTTTTTAGGGTCTAAAGCCCCATCTACATGGTACAATTTTACATCAGGTTGACCAGTGATCTTATAAGAAATTGCATTGTGTGTAGACGTCCAAATTGTATCCGATTGCAAAATCGATTGGGAAATCCGATCGGACTGGTCGGAACTTATCTAATAGTTGCGTCGATCTGATGGAAAATTGTACCGTGTAGATGGGGCTTGTGGAAAAAATTGCCCGGCTTTTAGACCCTAAATCTGGAAATAGTCATAACGCTAGGGAGGTTAAAGGACAACTGAAGCAAGAGGGATATGGAGGCTTCCATATTTAATTATTTTTAATACTAGTTGCCTGGCCATAGACCCCGAACAAGCATGCAGCAGATCAGGTGTTTCTGACATTATTGTCAGATCTGACAAGATTAGCTGCATGCTCATTTCTAGTGTTATTCAGACACCACTGCAGCCAGATAGATCAGCAAAACTGCCAGGCAACTGGCATTGTTTAACAGGAAATAAATATGGCAGCCTCCATATACCTCTCAGTTCAGATGTGCACAGAAGACGGTGAATGCATGCTCCTGCTATCCATAAGAGCTTTCCTCGCCGGCCGCCCCCCTGTAATCTCTGTATCTCTATACAGGACGCAGTTTCCTTCTAGGGCTGCCTTTCCATTTACAAGCATCCCTCAGATGTCCCTTCCTGCATCCTCATCAGCTGAGCTGTGTGGTGCTGAGGAGGGGGAGAGGGGCGGGGCAGTCAGTGGGAGGGGGTGGGGCTGCACTGCACACAGTACAAGGAGACAGAAGAAAGGAGGCAGTGAAAACACACTGACATATGAATGGATGGACTGATGGATGGAGAAGCCCCGGGACAAGCAGATGGTGGGTTTATGATAATGCAGAGAGGGTCTCGTCTGACCACCTGCGCCCGGCGACAGTGACATCACCATGAGGGGTTGCAGGGTGAGTGCTGCGTGTAGATGATATTCCACCAGGCTGATCCTTGGAGACAGCAGACTGCATGGTGGTGCAGAAACTGGTTCAGACTGAACATCAGTTTCCTGCTTATGTGTCTGTGCGAGTTTCCTCCAGGCACTCCTGTTTCCTCCCACACCCCTGAAACATGCTGGTACATTAGCTGGTTTACGCTAGAAATGGTCCTGGACCGCTACACGAACATTACACTATGACGATGGCGGGGACATTAGATTGTCAGCTCCTCTGGTGACAAAAAAAATCGAAACAGGAAATTGTGGGCGTCCGCTAGCCTTGGAAGTCTGAGTACTGCCATAGGTGTCCATATAAATACCGGACTGGCTATGGGGGGAGTTTACAAACAACAACAAACAAAGACAGAACATTTATATTGCGCTTTTCTCCTGGCGGACTCAAAGCGCCAGAGCTGCAGCCACTAGGGCGCGCTCTACAGGCGCCCAAATTCTCCAACGCCACCCCCCTCCCCCTCCCCCTCCCCCCACATTATTTTTTACAGGATATTGGAAATGGGGGTTTAAATTGACCTAACAGACCTAAAAAATGGAATACTAAACTGACTTGGGGCTTCCTCCAGCCCCCGCACCCTAAAGCCCGTCAGGTCCCCTGGCATCCTGAGTCCCTTCCACTCTCCCGCTGACGGCTCTGTTAGCTGTAGGACCTGGCCAGGAGTTGTGCGCAGCTGCACATGCGCCCATCTCGATCATGCAGTCACGCAGGTTCTCACAAGAATGAACCGTGCAGCACCGGGCGTGTGATCGAGACAGGCATGCGGACGAACCGCACATGAGCAGTTGTGAGCGGCTCCCGGCGGGAAAACAGAGAGGACCCAGTGGATGCCGGGAGACCTTGTGGGCTATGGGGGGGCAGGAAGAAGCCCCAGGTAAGTTCAGTATTCCACTCTTTAGGTCTGTTCAGGGTTACTTTATTAAGGTTATGCATTGAGCGGGAGTGGTTAAAGGGGAACTGAAGTAAGAGGTATACGGAGGCTGCCATATTTATTTCCTTTTAATCAATACCAGTTGCTGGCAGCCCTGCTGGTCTACTCTGCAGTAGTATCTGAATAACACCAGAAACAAGCATGCAGCTAGTCTTGTCAGATCTGACTTTAAAGTCTGAAACACCTGATCTGCTGCATGCTTGTTCAGGGGCTATGGCTAATAGTATTAGAGACAGAGGATCAGCAGGGCTGCCAGGCAACTGGTATTGCTTAAAAGGAAATAAACATGGCAGCCTCCATATACCCCTCTCTTCAGTTCCCCTTTAAGGTTATGCATCAAGGGGGTATGGTTAAAGGGATACTGTAGGGGGGCCGGGGGGAAATGAGTTGAACTTACCCAGAGCTTCTAATGGTCCCCCGCAGGCATTCTGTGCCCGCGCAGCCACTCACCGATGCTCCGGCCCCGCCTCTGGTTCACTTCTGGAATTTCAGACTTTAAAGTCTGAAAAACACTGCGCTTGCGTTGCCGTGTCCTCACCCCCCCTGATGTCACCAGGAACGTACGGCACAGGCACAGACCATACTGGGCATGCGCAGTACCTTCCTGGTGACATCAGCGGCAGTGAGGACACGGCTACACAAGCGCAGTGGTTTTCAGACTATAAAGTCTGAAATTCCAGAAGTGAACCAGAGGCGGGGCCGGAGCATTGGGGAGTGGCTGCGTGGGCACAGGATGTCTGTGGGGGACCATTAGAAGCCCCGGGTAACTTTAACTCATTTTCCCCCGACCCCCCTACAGTATCCCTTTAAGGTTACATAGCTCCCATCTGTCCCTATTTTGGAGGGACAGTCCCTTTTTCTTCCTCATTTGTTCCTCTTTCAGGACTGATGTACAGATTTATGTAAATATATGTATTTTTCTATTGAAAAATGTGTTTAATGGACTTGATATATTTGTTCTTTTTAAATGTTACTATGAAGGAAAATGAACCAGGATAGAAAGGACCACTATGGTTTGAAATATATAAATATTTTATGGCTAGCCAGCTGGTTACAGCCCATTGGTGGCTTGTGCAAGATAAGACAAATGCTTCAATAGTTTTAGATGCAGCCCTCCTGGGCTCTTATGAGGCACTTGCTCAGATACTGTATAGAGGAACGCGGGCACCGTACCCTTTAACCATCAACATGAAAGTAGTGTTAAGGGCTTGGAGTATTGTCCAATCTTGGTTTTTCCCATCTAGTAATCCCTTCTCTCCAAGGGTTCCACTCTGGAACAATCCCACTTTACCACATTTTTTCAAGATCCCTGACCCAGTTTTATGGATTAGGAAAGGGATAACTTGTCTAGAACATATTGTCCTAAATAGTGAGTTAATGGACTTTGACACTCTTAAAGCTACTTTCTCACTCCCAAACAACTACTTTTTTAGGTATTTGCAGCTGAGACACGCATTCGCAGCACAGTTTGGGCGAGAGCCAGTCAGGCTTCTTTCCTCTGCTATAGAAGATATAATTATAAATGAGAATCTCACAAAAGCTCTCTCAACAATCTACCAAAGCATAATTTTAATTACTGAACCTCACGTTACAGTTTATAAGCAACCCTGGCTCACAATGATACCCACGTTAGACGATGAGGATTGGGAAGATACGTTAATAAAGCCTTTTGAGTATTTGATATCAACCAGAGACAAATTAATTCAATTTAAAATCATCCATCAGGCTTATCTGACCCCATATAAATTAAGCAAGTTTAACAGGGAGGGCTCCAGCTCATGCTGGCGCTGCGGTCTTGATAGAGCTGATTTTTCTCACGTATTCTGGGATTGTCCCCCGATTGCCGATACTTGGAGGGAAGTATGTGATTTTGTAAGCTCCATCACAAAGACTCATATTACACCCGAACCCATGACCTGTTTGTTAGGTAATGTGCAAATTCTTGCCACCTCTAGACCTCAGAGACATCTGATTGGCCTACTGCTATTTTATTATAGGAAAGCAATTGTCCTGAAATGGAAGCAACCGGCCCCTCCATCCTGCCACTATTGGAAACAACTGGTCAATAATTGCCTTCATCTATACAAGGCCGCCTATATAGCAAGGGGTTGCCCATCTAAGTTTATAAAGGTGTGGGGGCTCTGGACCTCTAACAGAGACACTGCATAATTATACATGAATACCTTCTCTTCCATTTCTGTGATAGTTCTTATTTTTTAGTCTGTTAATAGATACAGAATTTAATCGCTGTGTTAGGATATAATACCTTACTCCTGCCATGAGCCTCTTATGTAAAAAGGGTTATGTCTCCGCCTCCTGTCAAACCCACAATGTACATAAAGAATCGGTCACCAGATTTTTTTGCTCCCTAATGATGTTCTTTATGTAAATATGTGACAAATGGAATTACTGTACATTCCTTCTTGTGGATTTACCCTGTCTCCTCACCTGTGTGTGCTGGAGGTCAGGGCTGTTTTTGTAAAGTTTGTTAACTTTTGTTTTATCTTGAAAATTTCAATAAAAAGAATTTAAAAAAAAAAAAAAAAAAAAAAAATGGTTTGAAATATAAAACAACATATTTTTCTTAAGAAATCTATATAGTATATGTGACTAGGGGTGTGTTGGGGGCATGTTTATAGGTGTGGCAGAGGTGTGGCTTAAAAAGTGTCCCTCTTTCTGAGCTCAAAAAGTCGGGAGGTATGAGGTTAGGAGCCTGGAGGGGGTGGGGGGTGGTTAACGTTCAGTGTAAGAATAGCGTTTGGTTTAGCTGCGGTAAAAGATCAGTATCTATTTCTAAATGTATTACCATCGTCATTAGCCCTGCAAGAGTAGAATATCTGTAGATTTACCATCGCCTATTTCTGGGTGCCCACATTTTCAGGCAGGGCGGCAAAAATTGCTCAGGGTACTTTTTAATGTTCTAGAATTAAACTCATCGCTGCATAAATGCTTCTTGAAATGTGACCCTGATCATTACATACTCCAGTATGGACAGTCTAAAGCTCCGTCAGTGGCGGCACCAGGGGGGTGCTTTGGGTGCTGAAGCACCCCCTAAAATTCTTCAAGCACCCTATTAGCACCCCCCAGCGTGAACTGACTTTCGGCGTCTAATAGACGCCATGTCAGTTCACCAGCAGCAGCAGCCAGCAGCTCCGGCAGCGGCAGAGCAGGGATACAGTAAAATGGCGTCCGAAGCCCTGCTCTGGAGACTTTGAGTGCAGGGCTTTGGGCGCCATTTTCCCGGTAGCCCTGCTCTTAGCGCAGGTCTCCGTACATACACTAGGCCAGGCATGGGCAAACTCGGCCCTCCAGCTGTTACGGAACGACAAGTCCCACAATGCATTTGCCTTTATGAGTCATGACTGTGGCTGTCAGACTCCTGCAATGCATTGTGGGACTTCCTTATGGACATAAGATCCAAGTTACTGTAGTGATTGGACTACAGTCCCTGTTGCTGGTGGATTCCTTTAAGGGGGCCCCCCAATGTATGAACACAGTGCTGGGCACGGTGCATTTGGTTATGAATGCGCGGGCAAGTGATGGATGTGTGATTGATGTCATGCCATACACGTATTGCAATTGAGGCATATAATTTTCTAAACAACTGACTTATGAAGCCATCTGCTGTGCTCTTGTTTTTAACCTTTTGAGTTGTTGATGACAATAGGTTGCTATGTATTGTTCTTGGAGATCATTTATGTCAGTTTTGTATTAATACATTTTGTATTCCTTGTTGACACTTAGAGCCCAGGCTTTCTCCAATTTTATTATGTTCATGGAGACACCCTCCGTGAACTGAACTGTTCGAGCGGCCGTTTCCATGTAATACCACTTACGACCTGCCGCCGCCTATCGGCGTTAGGCGGTCGTTAAGTGGGTAAAGTGAACCGGAGGTGAAAATAAACTAATGAGATAAACAGTTCTAGTATTTATCCTCCTACTTCTAAAAATTACTTTCTTTTAGATACCCCATGGTTTTATCTTATATTTAAACATTTACAAAGTAGATTGAATGTTTTGTTGTCTCTGCTCAGTGGCAGTCTATAAAGTATCTCTAAATGAAAATGCATGAAATATTGACCTTTTCCTATTTCCCTCTGCTCCCAAAGTTGTATCCTGCCAGGAAAACTTTTATGGCTGTAATTTGCTTATCAGTGATGTTTACTATATTCCTAACAAGGTACCGACAAGACAGAAGCTGTCACCTCTATGCCTAGAAATTAACTCTTTCAGGCTCCAAAATAAAACAAGTAAAACAGCCTGGTTATTAACCACTTGCGGACCAGGAGGTGGTGCTACCGTTCTGACCGGACGTTGATTCAACGTCCGCACTAGCAAACCATCCCGACACGATTGTGCGCACCCGAGATGGTAGATTAAGCTGTCATATGACATCTGGCATCTCCCCCGAGTGATCAGCAGCCATCGCGTATGGCTGCTGATCACGTGATCACTATGATCGCCGGCGGATCGTAGTGATCACTTTGACAGCGGCGGCAGGGGGGAAAGAAGATAATTAACTCACCTCCCTGCCATTCCAGCGATGATCGGCGCCCCCCTCTGCTCTGGCCAGCATCTCTGCTCCGTCTGACGTCAGCGCCAGGTCCCAGCTTGATGATGTCAGCAAGCCGCGACCCGGACCTGAGCATCATTTGGAGCGGAGATGCCGGCTGGAGAAGAGGTGGCTACTGCGGCTCATCGCTGGAGCCTGGAAGGTGAGTGAAAGCTGCCAGCTACAGGGGGGACTCCTGCCTCCATGGGGGACACCATGCCCAGCCAGCCACAGACGAGCCCCCCCCCTCCCAAACGGGTCCCCCCCATGCAAATTTCCCTGGTCCTTAAAGGGGGTTAGGCAGCCGGTCCCAAAGTGGTTAATATGTTTTGCACTATATGTACTCGTTTATCTCATCATGTGACGTGTTATATGGCGTATTTTCAACATTATCAGATACAATCTTACAATGTTGTGTTCCTGCAGGACGAGGACAAGCTCAGGCTGGACCAGTTCCTATCGGATCTCTCCCTTCTCGGCTCATTACAGGTGAGATGACTTCTCTTCCTTGCTCATGATGTGGTCGGTATTATGCCAAGCAGCTATGGTGGTCAGTCATGATGATGATGTGTCTTCCAGGGTTTCCGCTACTTCCAGCCTTGGCTCAGGGGAAGGGAGGAGATTCTTCTGACTGTGGTGAATGATGACCTGGTGAGTCCAGGTATCTCATGACGACCAGTCCACTTTATGCCACCTCCAGCTTCTCACCTTCTCTCGTTGTCTTTCTATTAGAGTTGTGCATCGCTGCATTCTCCGGGGTCTCTCGGCAGTGACATTAGTGGTCAGCTGGCTACGTACAGCAGTGGCCAATCCACTCCACGGTATTTATATATTGTTGTAGTTCTCTGGCCTCCCCTTATGTCTGCAGTCTGACTCTAGTGAAACCTTCTTCCCTTACAGAGCATCTGCCTTGCTGCCTCCAGCCTCTCCATGTGAGAGAGAAATTGCTATTCCGGTAAGAGATTTCACGTTGACCAAACTTATGCTAACAAAGACATTGATTTCCACAGATGCCCTCACTACTCTCTGTCACCCATTCCATGAGTCTTCGTCCGGTGGCCTTACCTTACTTCAAAGTCTTTAACAACCATGTATTTATCATGTTCATACTCTTCTACTCATGTCCTTACTGTGTTTCCATGATCTTGATCTACCGTCCATGCCTTTACTCTGCATTGAAGGTCCTTATTACGAAATCCATAATCTAATTTTTCAACTCGTGTCCTAATTCTACCTCCCATGTCCTCCTTCCACCAATGCTCTTACTCTGGTGGCAATGTCCATATTCTTCTCCCACCAATGCGCTTACTCTGCTGGCAATGTCCATATTCTTCTCCCACCAATGCTCTTACTCTGCTGGCACTGTCCATATTCTTCTCCCACCAATGCTCTTACTCTGGTGGCAATGTCCATATTCTTCTCCCACCAATGCTCTTACTCTGCTGGCAATGTCCGTATTCTTCTCCCACCAATGCTCTTACTCTGCTGGCAATGTCCGTATTCTTCTCCCACCAATGCTCTTACTCTGCTGGCATTGTCCATATTCTTCTCCCACCAATGCTCTTACTCTGCTGGCAATGTCCATATTCTTCCATCCATGTCCTTACTCTGGTGGCAAGGTCTTCCTTCTTCCATCCATGTCTTTACTCTGGTGGCATCCCCAGACCGAAACAGGTGTAGGGGCTGCCTGCTGACTGCGCACACAGTCCCTACTTTTAGATCAATAGGCGTCGAGCACGAGCAATCCATTCTGGCAGATGGTTAGAGAGGGAGGCCATCGAGATCGGGGGGCACCCATACACAATTAAGATTTTAGGTTGAGACGGTCAGGAATGAGCCAAGTAAAATTTTAAGGTGCACATTTAGCTTTAACATTTTAAATCCTAGTACAGGCAAGTAAGAAAAACATCTATATGTAGCCTGCCTGCATACTGATCTACCGCAACACATTTCGGTGGTAATAAAGCAGCCACATCCCGATCCCAAAGAGATCACTTATTGATCTGGCCACATAATCACAATTCTTCTGCTCTTAGTTTAAATGACGACTTCAACGTCAAAGGCTGTTCCTGCAGTGCGGTGCTGCTAATGTTTTCTCCACCCTCTCCTCTCCATAGAACAGAACAGTGTGTGTGTGTGTATGCTGACATGCTAACATTCAAATCCCTACACAACATAGGCCATGGATACCTGAAGGATTTGTTGCAACTGCGTCACGTCTCCCACAACCTCAGATCCAAAGGATCCAATAACTTGACCAGCCTCAGAGTCCAACTAAAACCCTTTGGAGCCAGAGCTTTCTGTTATGCTGCCCCTACCCTGTGGAATGCCTTGCCAAACTTAATCAAGACAGCTCCAACCCTGGACATGTTTAAATCAAAACTGAAAAGCCACCTGTATTTATAATCGCATGACTTTCCCCCCTGTACACATCACTATGTACTGATCTGAGACACGCTTATGTGCTTTGGCTGAGAAAAGCGATTTACAAATGTTTCATTGTTGTTGTGTATGTGTATTACTGCAACCCAAGAAACGTTGTACATTCCTGTGTGGCTTAAGTCTACTTTCTTTACACTTTTATTGTCCCTTTGTAATTTTCCCTAGGAAACGCACTGCACTCTCTTTCTCCTAGCTGCCTATGCCAAGTATGGCCGCCCCTACGTCTGGGTGAGATCCAATCACCAGAGGTTTGGCGGCACTGAACTCTGTGACAGGGACTCCCCTCTGACGCTGCCGTGCTACTCCGAGTGGGACACTAAAGGTGAGGTACCGTATTTTTCAGACCATAAGACACACCTAGATTTAGAGGACGAAAACCAGGGGAGGGGAAAGCCTGGTGCGTCCATGGTGCAAGGGCATCTTATAGACTTACCTGTCAGGAACCGGCCCCACGGCAAGCTTGCAGATACGGTTCCCGACTGCGGGTTGGACCAGATCAAGCGGGGAGCAGCCTTATTCAAGCTAACACAAGGCTGTGACCCCTCAGAACACTTCTCACTGCCACCACTAGCTGCCGCTAGACACTTCCACTCTGCTGTCGAGTGCTCAGCACGCAATCCGCGCTTTCGTATTCGGGTCAGCTTTGCGCTTTAGACCGAATACGGGAACGCCACGCATACACACACAGTACAATCGTACAGTAGCACGGCACAATCAGGCACGGAACTTGTAATGCAAGCTACACTTCAGTCTCTCCTTCTAGGCTATGAGCATTAGTTTAGTACAGCAGAAGTCAAACTTATTAAATAACGATTTAATATTCCAGAAAAAAGTGGAACAATGCAGAAAATAATATATACAAAAGATGTACAAAAAACAAAGTAAAAAGTTACAAAATTAAGAGTTACAAAGATACACACAAGGATATTTGATTACCAAAATAAACAGGAATCAAGATAGAAGAACCTTGGACGTGGTTTTGTGGACGGCACGGTTCTGGTTTGACCAGGAGTCCACCTAGCTTGGACCAGGAGTCCACCTAGCTTCAGCTACCGTCCGAAGCGGACTGATTTTAGGTATCTGCCCCTGCTTTTTATGCTGGGAGATTTGCCTTGAGGCTGCAACTTCATTGGGAAGGGGGGAACTAGTTTTAATTAAATTTCCAGACATAATTTAATTCCCAGAGATCTAACTTCCACATGTTAAAGTGTATTTTAGCACACACATCAAAGACCTTTTGAGTGAGGCTGTCATATGTAAATTCCTGGCTCAGGCTGGTGTGGTCTGCAGCCAGTCTAGGTGACACATCTGAGACAGCAGATCAAAGGTGACTGGCTAGTGGCCTAATGAGCCATTTCCTTGCCCCAGGCTAGCAACTCAAGGTAACAGCTTCCTTTTAGCAGACATACACATGTGACACAGGCAGAAAAAATGAAAAAATATGTTCCTGTATTATCCTTAACATCATAACTAGCTGCTATCATGACACCATGCCCCCCCCCCCCCCCCATTACTATGCCAAGCTTGTAATTGGATTCCCCCTAAAAAGAAAATTGGCCCTATACTACACAATATAGACATTTCGCAATGGTAGGCACTAGATTGTGAGCCCTCTGAGGGGCAGTTAGTGACAAGACAATATACTCTGCACAGCGCTGCGTAATATGTCAACGTTATATAAATACTTTGTCCAGAAAGAGAGCAGACTGGCACTTGATACCAGCCAAAGCCATTACTGGGTCACCGGATTAAGTATAACAAGCCTGATTGTGCACTCAGAGGCAATGAAGCATAAACTTGAAAAAGACAGATGAGGCACTAGTCACTGCAAAAAAGTATACCTTTAATCCACGGTGTGGAGTCACAGCGGGGTACACAGTGGGGGTGAGGGAGGCCTGACAGCTGTTTCGCTTTATATAAAAGCTTCCTCAGAGGCCAGTAAGATGAACAGGTGCTAAGCTGTCAGGCATCCCTCACCCCCACTGTGTACCCCGCTGTGACTCCACACCGTGGATTAAAGGTATACTTTTTTGCAGTGACTAGTGCCTCATCTGTATTTTTCAAGTTTATGCTATATAAATACTTAAATTAACAAATAATGTTGGCTAGGCCAGAATAAGTGCAAAACGTAACCAGATGAACAGCAGCAAATCTTATCATGGTACCTCTGTTTCATTGGGCAGATGTTGGTGTGTGGCACGTGATCTGGGATGTGGTCAGCACGTGTGTGACTCCACCCCCGAGGAACCCGCTTGCTGTGGATTTCGGCTATTTGAAGTCTCTTGCCCTTCCGGAACGGTCTCTATCCTCAGGAGCTCTGGTCAGCTTTTTCCACTCCCTACTCTTTCGAGAGCCAAGAGGGACACCGCTGTACACCTATGGTGAGATCTTAAAGTGACCTTTGAAAGGGTTTGTGTGACTAATGCACCAATTACAAGCTCCGTTCTATACCGGCGTGTTGTGGCTGAGTTTCCACATATGTTTCTTTTCAGGGCCCATTTAGGTAAATAGAGTATCTCAAATGTCTAGTTTTTATGTCTAGCGTGTGTGTTCATATCCCCCTTACCTAGCATAACCCCAACCACTTCCTCTTCCCTATGTCAAGCATTAACCTCCCCCCACCTGTAAGCATCAATAGCTGTGACTTCCTTATCACAGCCCTGCTTGCCTCTCTTGATACCACTACCCAAAATCTTGCACCTAGCCTCAATCCTTTCCCTCCCACATGCTTACTATAACCCTAACCTTTCACCTAAGTCTTGCCCTAACCTTAAAGTGAACCCAAATGGGTACTTACCTCAGTAGAGGAAAGCCTCTGGATAATCTAGAGCATTGCTGTCCAACTTCGCAGGCATGGAGGCCTATTTTTTTCCAGACCATGTGGTGGAGGGCCAACATCCCCCCCCCCCCCCAACCCCCAAGAAAAAAAATCTAGCAGCAGATTCCCCACAAGATGCAATCAGATTTAGGGGGCAGAGGCAAGCAGCAATCATCAAATAGCTGGCGCTCAGATCATGGAAGGCATCAGCTGCAGCCTACGTGGTGAGCTTTGAGTCCTCAGGGCACCACAGAGGCAAATAGACCTTAGCCTGCGGCTTGGTGGGGCCAGAGGATCAGCACTGACTTGCTGCTTGATGGGGGCCAGGGGATCATTAAGTGCCAGCGGTGAAGCTTCCTTGTGAATTTCAGTGCTAAGCAAGCACCCACGGAGTGAAAGTCTGATGTGCTTTGACCTGCAGTGCCTCTGCACAAGTAGGCACTTCAACTGACTTATCCTCCAATCAAGTCAGCACCATCGGTAGTAGAAATAGCTCTTTATTATTAAAATAGTAAGATCATCATCCCTTCAGCGACAGCTCCGCTGTTTCGGTCCTCAGACCTTCCTCAAGCTGGATAGGATATGTCACACATATGTGACATATCCTATCCAGCTTGAGGAAGGTCTGAGGACCGAAACAGCGGAGCTGTCGCTGAAGGGATGATGATCTTACTATTTTAATAATAAAGAGCTATTTCTACTACCGATGGTGCTGACTTGATTGGAGGATGCTTCCTTGTGAATAGCATGGTGGTGATGCAGAGTGGATCCGGCAACAGGAGATGTGGAAGTGAGCGTCCGGTGACCACGTGGGTGGCAGCCGCACAGCTGATCCGAGTAATCAACTATGTCCGCATGTTGGAGGTGCTGCCCCGGTGTCCCCTTGAGTCACGGTGGAACACACTGTCCCGCAGCCCCGACCACATGGGCGGCCACCGTACAGCCAAAAATGATGTGCACCGCTCTCCACTGGAGTGGAGGAGGGATAGCAGAAGAGAGATAGCCAAAAAAAAGTGGAGAAGGGCCGGAGCCCTGAGTGCTATGACGCCATCTGTGGGCTTAGATCGGGTCCGTTAAAAATGGCGCCGGCCAAATAATGGCGCCAGACAGTGAACGAAAATGTCTTCTAAACGAAAAATATCGTTTTATGTTTTTTTTTTCGTTTTAGGTGCAGGCTGGGTGGCTAGTGCAGGCTGGGTACCATAATAGGAGACCTCAGATCAGCGGCGACATGTAGCCTGCCTCCCTCCCTGCAGAGTGCGAGAGGAACGTTAGTATGAGAAGACTCAACGGGACTTGACATGTCTGCAATGTCCGCTTCTCTCCCGCAGCGCGCCGAGCATCATCTACTAGGTAACAGCGTGTCTCCTTACTGTGACGCGCCGCCGCCAGTACGTGCAGGCGTGTCACAGTGAGGAGACACGCTGTTACCTAGGAGATGACGCTGGGAGCGCTGCAGGGAGAGAAGCTGTCATCGCTGGCATGACGGATCCCGGTGAGTCTTCTCATATCTAACGCACCGCTCGCACTCTGCAGGGAGGGAGGGAAGGGCATTAGTGAGATGCAAAAAGCAAAAACATAAACGAAAAATATCGTTTAGGACAACGGCGCCATTTTTTAACAGTCAGAAACGATAAAAAACATTCTACAATGATTTCCTATGAGGCGCCATTTTTATAAAAACGATGTCTGGCGCCATTTTTAACTAGACCCGCTAAGATCGCTTCGCTCTGCTGCCGCTATGCCTTTCTGGAGCTCGGGAAAGAGCCTGCGGCTGCCAGGCCACAACAGGAGGCCTGGCGGGCTGCCAGTTGGACACCGCTGATCTAGAGCAAGGGGTGTCAAACTCAATCATGTAAGGGGCCAAAATCCAAAATATAGTCTAAGTTGCAGGCCAAATTGTTTATTACAATTTACCATTTATTGAACAGTTTCAAACTAAGTGGTGTAACTATAGTGACTGTGAAATGACCTGCTCCTCCCCCTTCTGCAGAGTAGCGCAGTGAAGCAGTTTACTATTTTCATGCCCTAGAACTGCTTCGGGTCTCCTCTGGTCTTCCTGACAGAAGCACGCTCTATGCTGCACTCCTCTGGCTTCTGTGATATGTCACATGATCAGGAGAAGGAGGTATGGAAGCATAGAGCATCCTCTGCCAGGAAGAACAGAAGAGACACTACACCCCCTGCTGGAGCAGGCAAACATTACACTGCTCTGCTGCGCTACTCTGCAATGTGAGGAGATAGTGGGTGGGGGTGCAGGTGTGTGTGTGTGTGTGTGTTTTACCAGGGTAGGGGGGGTGGGGTGAGTTTGGACCCAAGGAGGGGGGCTCGTGCTAATTTAGTTGGGGGTTGTCCCGTGGGTTATTGCTGCACCCCGGCTCGAACTGACAATGTTTCAGTCAGAAACCCTGTCACTGGTGTGCATCTTTAGACTGGAAGGCAGTGCACTGTCTTTCTTTTGCTGCTTACATGATAGACATTGGAAACTCTCAAGGCCCACATAAAATGGCAAGGAGGGCCGCATTCAGCCCACTGCCTTGTGTTTGACACGTGTTCTAGAGACTCCCGCAAGCCCCTTGCCTCCACTGATCCAGTGCTGGGACTGCACTAAGCTCTTCAACAAGGGCTTGTCCAAGAGTGCATGCATCTGTGGTACATTCTGTGAATTATTGTGACTGCAGTGCACAAGTTAGGTACGCCTCACACAGTACCATGGAGCCCAACAAGCTTGGCTCTGTCATACTGCGCAGGTGCGGCCAAGCTCGTTCATGGATGGGAGTGTGGCCTGCTGCAGGCCCCAGCCCTCAATCTGTGGTCTAGAGGAGGACGAGGTGAGCCTCTGGAGGATCTAGAGTATCTCTCTCTGCCAAGGTAAGTATCTGCCTTTTGCCCTTATAAAACTTACAGATTTACTTAGAGTGGTCTGAAACTGAGCATTTCTTCTTTGCTCTAAAAGATTATTTACAGCATAAAATCTACTACCACAAACAAATGTGTAGCAGCATTGAAACAGCACACACAGGGCCGGTTCTAGACTTTTTGCTGCCTGAGGCAAACCTGTGAGGATGCCCCCCCCCCCGTAGGTAGCCTGGAGCGGGTAGCAGCCAGGAAGGGGGAGCAGCGGGCACAGCGGTGGGGGGGGTTAGCCCCCCTCCCTCACCTGGGACTCCCCGCTTGCGCTACCCCTCCAGCTATTTTTGTTAAATTTTAATGAAATAGCAGCGAGCCTGGAAGCCTACTTCCTTAGTTGTGTTCCCCCGCTCGCCGCATCACTTCCTGCAATGCGGGTCCAGTTAGTTTAGCCAGTCGCGGCCAGTCTGAGCATGCACAGAGTGCTCCCTCTGTCTACCTCTGGCGGAAAATAGAACTGCGCCTGTACAGTACTATTCTCCATCGAAGAGAGACTTAGAGAGCGCACTGAGCTTGTGTCAGACTGACCGCGACTGCCAAACTAACGGGACCCGATGAAGAAGAGGGAGAAGACGGCGGTGTGGGAGTGATTCGTGCGGATGGGGCTGAAGGAAGACCCAGGTATGTATAAATCTTTCAATTGCATCAGTCTCTGGTTTCCTTTAAAATAGAGTGACCAGACGTCCCGGATTGCCCGGGACGCGTCCCGGATTCAGGGTCCGCTGTCCCAGGCAGCATGAGGTCCCGGGAAACGTCCCGCTTTCAGCAGCGGGTGCAATGTCAGGTTTTGGATAGGCACACCTTGCCGTGTTTCTGTAGTCGGGTGCTCAGCCTTGATGCAGAAGCGGCATCAGTCCAATACAAGCAATTCGAGGTCGGCTGGCACACCAGTTCAAAGTTCCAAGCAGTTTTATTGTATGAACAACAGCACAACAGCAACAGCATCAACAGCAGGACGCCCCGGCCTCGGGACTCTGGCCACTCTATCCTCATGAACTGGCAGCGGCGTCTATAGACGCCGTGCCAGTTCATTGCCTGCAGCCCCGCTCCAGCCTCCTTAGTCTTCCGGTGTCTGTTCCGACACCGGCAGGCAGAGCAGGGCTGCGGCAAGATGGCTGCCGAAGCCCTGTACTCTAGACTATGGGCCTGATTCACAAAGCGGTGCAAAGTGTTTGCACGCGAGTGAAAACCCCTTTATCACGCCTAAACTCAGTTTAGGCATGATAAGAAGAAACTCGCGCAAATTTTCCGCGCACAAAGTTTTGCACGCGCGCAGCACCCGGCGCTTCGCGCGAAGCTCCCATTAGGCCCTATGGGACAAAGCGGTGATAACTTTGCTAGTGCAAAGGTTATCACGCCTAAAGTCTTTTAGGCGTGATAACTGAGTTATCACCGCTTTGTGAATCAGGCCCGATTTGTGTCTCCAGTACAGGGCTTCGGGCGCCATCTTGCCGTAGCCCTGTCAGCACGGGAGACGAGCAGGAGGAAGGTAGTCCCGGGAGTAGCAAGCCAGAGGCCGGAGACTTCTGCCAGGTGAGTAAATGCTTTCTTTTCCAGGTGAAATGTGCTACCATTGCATTTATTTTCTGGTGAAATGTTTGCCAGCATTGCGTTTATTTTCTGGTGAAATGTTTGCCCGCATTGTGTTTATTTTCTGGTGAAATGTTTGCCCGCATTGCATTAATTTTCTGGTGAAATGTTTGCCTGCATTGCGTTTATTTTGTACTGACATGTTGCCCGCATTGCGTTTATTTTGTACTGACATGTTTGCCCGCATTGCGTTTATTTTGTACTGACATGTTTGCCCGCATTGCGTTTATTTTGTACTGACATGTTTGCCCGCATTGCGTTTATTGTCTGGTGAAATGTTTGCCCGCATTGCGTTTATTTTCTGGTGATATGTTTGCCCGCATTGCGTTAATTTTCTGGTGAAATGTTTGCCCGCATTGCGTTTATTTTGTGCTGACATGTTGCCCATTGCGTTAATTTTCTGGTATCCGGGGTAACTGTTACTGCATTTATTATTTAATGGTCATAGATGGCTATGTTTGCTGCTTTGTGGTTACGGTATACTATTAGCATTACACAGTTTCTGCACACCCATCATGCAAAGTCTCGTTTGACCACATCATGGCGTAAACACTGCTTTCTTATGCCTCGCTGTTACATCATTACGTTAGCTCCGCCCATACAATGTCATGGCCACGCCCATTTTTAGCACGCTGCAGGCCCCCCCCCAGTCTTCGTCACTGCGCGCTCCTCAGTCCTCCCCACTTTTCGCCACAGTCCTCCCCCCCGGCCCCCACCCCGTCCCAGGTTGGACATACAAAAATCTGGTCACTCTATTTAAAACCACAATGACCTTAGCAGCACCCCTTAAGAATTCACAATGGTCAATCACTGACTAAATCATTTATAAATAGATATTGTAAAAAAAAAAAAAAAAAAAAAAAAAAAGCAATTATATATTTATTAAGTTATTTTCAACACAGGGCCTCTCCAGTTGCTGATTAGGACGATTAAAGAAAGCTAGATTTAGTTATTTAGGACCAGAAAGGAGTTAGAATACAAGTCTGTATTATGTACAATGTTCTTATACTGTATATTGCAATGCCGCTTATGTCCACAGGTGGCAGTGCTTACATGAAAAGTAATTTTATTCACTGCCTGTGTAAAGCTGGTTGTCTGTTCAATAACGTTTTTGTTGCCATGCCAGTAGGCCAAGAACCTTGAGAGAGACACACAAGGTGGTGTTTTGTCTCTCTGCTTGCTGAGCATAAGGGGAACAGGGTGCGATTCCTATCAAATAGGGTTACCAGTAAGGTAGGGCAGGCTAGAGGTGGGCATAAAGAATGGATAATATGGGAAATATCAGAGATGGATTAAAATGTAATGGAGCCCAAGGTAAGGTAGTAGATATGGTACCCCCTCCTTGTGGTAAGCTGAAGTGTGGAGAGGTCACAGAAGCTGGCAGGTGTGCCCCTTGACACCTACTAGCCCCCAAGTGGCAGCCTAGGTTGCCTGGTGGATAATCATGGTCTAGGAAATTCATGTTAAGAAGGGTTAACATTATCGGAGGAGGTAAGCCATAGTCCCCTACTGTCCCTGTTTTAGGAGGGACAGTCACTATTTGGAGACCAAATCCCACTGTCCCCCTTTCTCCCTTATTTGTCCCTCTTTCAAGAGTAATGTACAGATTTATGTAAATGTATGCATTTTTCTACAAAAAAAATGTGTTAAATTGACTCCAAATTGTATTTCCATCCTTTAAATTGATATATTTCTCAATTTCAAATGTTAATATGAAGAAAAACTACGGTAGTGATAGTAGAAAGGACTAGTGTGCTTTGAATTCTAAAATTACATATGTTGCATAGCTAGGGGTGTGGCAGGGGTGTGGTTAGAGGTGTATCTTAAAACATCCCTCTTTCTCATTTCAAAAAGTTGGGAGTAGGGTTGCCAGGTCGGCTGATGGAGAAAACCGGACAGGGGGTGGAGTTAGGGGCAGAGTCAGAAGCGCACTTTTATGTAGAGTGGGGCTAAGCAATGGGCTTTTTAAAAAATGTTTTTTACAGTATTTATATCGCACTGACATCTTCTGCAGCACATTACAGAGTACATAGCCATGTCACTAACTGTCCTCACCAGTACATGCACATAAGAGACCACTTTTCACCAGTAAATGCACATAATAAGAGACCGCTTTTCACCAGTAAATGCACATAATAAGAGACAGAGCAGAAAACTATTACAAAACTGGAAAACTATGCAAATAATGCAATGCATTTATGGCGTTTTTACACAGTGAAGTGGTCGATTTCTTGCGGGAAGTTTTAAAATTTATTTTTTTTTTCCCACCAAAATTTTTAATTGAGAACAATAAAGTGGACATACATAGGCATAAAGTTAAAATATAAATCTGCGCATACATGTATGTACACATTTTGAGCAAATATAACAAATATAACAGTATAACAGTATAAATTGCGTTGTACAATAGTATGAATTCAAGTGTAAAGTATAGTAAGCAGCGAGCTCAGGCGAGATTGAATGAGATTGAAAGTCACGCCTGGACTATACGGAGGGGAGATAGAGCGGAGCCAATGCACACAAAGAGCGGAAATACAACCAGAGAATTATGGGTCACTCACTCACCATATCTCCAGACTCCTGACCTTACCTTGCTTCCTTCGCAGATGCAGAATCGCATTGCAAATGACGTGAGTGACGCACGTCATGCGTGCGTTGGCAACGCAGCGTTGGCGTTGCCGTAGCAACGTCGGGAAGCTCGGGGGCGGTACTTAAGCTGGCGTAACTTACGCCGCGTAAGCTGGCTGGCTGTGCCTTTGACTGACAGCCAGGCAGCGAATCAGCGGTCGCGCAGCGCTGGCGGACGGGTGGCGGAAAGTGGCAAAAGGCATAAAACCGGACATCTTAATTGTCCGGTTTAGCATGCCTTTTTGGACAGGACACAGCGGCCAAAAACCGGACTGTCCGGTCTAAAACCGGACACCTGGCATGTGTTAGCATCATTTGACCCTAACAAAAACAGCCTATTGATAACTGCATTACGGATACTCTGGTAAATAGTTGCGTCTCTTCTGTCAGCTCCACCGGCGACAGCATCAAAAGCGCTGTTAAAATATATAGCTCCCAACTGTTCCTCTTTTGGAGGGACAGTCCCTCTTTGGGAATCCAGTCTCTCTGTCCCAGGGCCGGGCCGAGGCAGAGGTGAGAGAGGCTTCAGCCTCAGAGTGGAGTGTAGGAGGGGGCGCACAACTCACTCAGCTATCATTTCCCTATTGTGTTTGAAGCAGAGAGAAATAAGAAAAGGGGATACATACAGGGCCGGTTCTGTCATGAAGCAAGGTGAAACATTTGCATCAGGTGCAGAGATTACAGGAGCAAGCATTTTTGTACTGTCAACGAGGTGAAGAGGTCATCATTGGGGTAAAGCAGCTTGTTGTGCTGTGTGAGGAGTCTGACAGTGAGTGAGGAGGGGGGAGGCAGGAGAGCAGCATTGGGGTAAAGCAGCTTGTTGTGCTGTGTGAGGAGTCTGACAGTGAGTGGGGATGCAGGAGAGCAGCAGTGTTTCATGTGAATTAAATGAATCAGAGTAGATTGTCGGATGCTATGCGATCATTCCAAATCGGGAAGGGGGGGGGGGGGCACATCCTCACAAGTTTGCCTCAGGCAGCAAAAAGTCTAGGACCAGCCCTGGATACATGGCAGTGACTGCAAGCCAGATAACTAGAGATTGAGGTGTTGGGGGCCCATACACATGCCATACTTCTGCCAACGACGGGTCCGCCACACCCTCCCGCTCAGCGGATTGTTCAGAAACAGCCTTATTAGTCTGCCGACAGCGAGTACACACGTGCTACTGTCGGCAGACGATCTTGCTTCCATAGCTGGTAGCATTCTCTGCATGCACAGTTAGTAAAGGCTGCAACTGGGCTTGCCCAGAATGCTCCTGACTACAAAAGCGCAATGGAGGCGGTGCACAGCCCGGTACAGCGCATACACAGTTGCCCGCTGGATCACAGACTTCACAGGAGCACAGAGGATTGGATTGAGACAGTGAGGGAGCCAACTACAGGAGGCTGGAGGCTGGAGGTATCCCCCCCCTCCCCCCCTCCCCCCCCCCCCCCCCCATTTACTTGTCTGTGAATATTATTACACATGTTGTTTTTGAATACAGATATTCTCTCTCAGCCCTGGTGATTTGTTTTATTTCTGTCCTGTCTCCTGCTGTCACAGTGTTAGAAGAACTACTGGACCTCACAAGGCTCCATGCTCAGACCCTGCAGGACCTCAAGGAGCAGAACCTCATCAAGAACCTCCTGTGAAGTCCACCGCAGTCAGGTGGTACCAGATCACTTCCTCCTCCTGAACTCTATCGGCGATCCCTTACAACTAATTTGTAATTTCATGCTGGCAAGGAACCCTTTAAGTTCAGTCTGCAGACAGTTATAGACAAGCTCAGTGATGCTTCTTGCAGCCACAGCAACAGTTCATTTTTCCATTGGATGGAGCAGCTTCAGCGTTTCATGTTGGCATCCCCATTCCGTTTTGCAGTGAGCGTTTCACTCATGCAGGTAGGACTGTTCACATCTAGAGGTACATCAGAATGCCAAAATACTGGAGACTTTCTCCACTGGGTTCAGATTGTCTCCTTTCCTGACTCTCATCACATCCTGGAAGGAGTCTATATACTGGGCTGATCCTTCCGATTCATGCATGTTTTACAAGAAGGTGTTATGTTTGTAGACTGAAGAAAGTCCATGCACTGCCATGAAGGAGGGGTCCTGGTGGCACCTAAAGTATTATTTCTGTACTGTGGCAGATTAAACTTTATCATCCTTACTGATTGGGGTGTTGGCATCTTTGCACTTTTATAGCTGTAAGGAGAGTTTAAATAAGGCTCTGATAAAAAAAAAGTATATTTGTAAACAGCAAAATGTATTTTAGCACTGTTTTAAAATACAAGCATGTTGTTATTCCCTCTCTAACTGATTGTGTAGAAGGGCGGACTGCTTCAGCCATTGTCACATGCTTAAGGCTGGTTTCACACCAGGACGTTGCGTTTTAGGGGACGTTATGGTCGCATAACGTGCCCCTAACGCAACGCCTGGTGCTCTCTAATGTGGACGTCAGAGTGAGCCGCGTTGTGCAGCTCACTCTGGCGTCCGTGATGCGCACTCTTGGACGCATGCGGCATCACGTGGTCCCGCCGGCCAATCGCTGCACAGAGCGGCCGCACCAGGAAGTAAACACTGCACGTCACTGAGTGCAGTGAATATTAATTAGCCATGTGCCCTGCCGCTCTCCGCTCCTCCCCAACGTTACGGAGCATGTGCAAGCAGTATAACGCGGCTCTGCCGCTTACAAAGTACTGCATGCAGTACGTTATATTATGGCGCAGCGTTACACTGTAACGCAATGTGGGCACTGTGAACAGCCCATTGTAACGTCCCACTGTGAAACAAGCCTAAAGGGAACCTTAGCCCCGCCAAAAAAAAAAAAAAAGTTTCACTTACCCAGGGCATCCCCAAGCCCCCTGCAGCCGGTCTGTGCCCATGCCGCTCCTCGAGTGTCCTCCGGTCCCCACTGCGCATTAGTTTAGTGTTCGGACTGCCACGTGTATTCTTCTCCGCCTTGCCGGCGTCAAGCGCGTCCTGTGCAGGCGCAGTACAGTCCGGATGACGTCAGCGCAACCAGTGAGCCGCACGCTGGAGTGCAGGAGAAGCCGACCTGGTGAGGTCGGCAGCTGCACCGGAGGGGACCGGGAGCTGCGGCGAGGGCACAGGACGGCTGCCAGGGGCTGGAGGAAGCCCCAGGTAAGTGGATTTCTTATTTTTAAAGTGCTTGGACCTTCACTTTAAGTCAGAAACCTTCGATCTGCATGCTTGTTCAGGGTCTATGGCTAAAAGCATTAGAGGCAGAGGATCGTCAGGACAGCCAGGCAACTGGAATTGTTTGAAAGGAAATAAATATGGCGGCCTCCATATACCTCTCACTTCACTTGTCCTTTAAAGAGACTCTGTAACATTCAAAACATCCCCTGGGGGGTACTCACCTCGGGTGGGGGAAGCCTCCGGATCCTAATGAGGCTTCCCACGCCGTCCTCTGTCCCACGGGGGTCTCTCCGCAGCCCTCCGAACAGCCGGCGACTGTGCCGACTGTCATTTCAATATTTACCTTTGCTGGCTCCAGCGGGGGCGCTGTGGCGGCTTTCCATTCCGAACTACACGGAAATACCCGATCTCATTCGGGTCCGCTCTACTGCGCAGGCGCAGGAAACTTGCGCCTGCGCAGTAGAGCGGACCCGACGGCGATCGGGTATTTCCGTGTAGTTCGGAGCCGACAGCCGTCAGAGCGCCTGCGCAGGAGCCAGGAAGGTAAATAATGACGTCACCGCTGCCCGGACTCCACGGAGGGCTGCAGCGAGACCCCTGACGGATGGAGGACGGCGTGGGAAGCCTCATTAGGATCCGGAGGCTTCCCCCACCCGAGGTGAGTACCCCCCAGGGGATATTTTTATGTTACAGTTCCTCTTTAAAGTGGAACTGAAGTCAGTTTATTTACTTTATTTCCTATGAGAGCACAGTTAATGACTTAAAATAAGTAATGCTTACATGTAAAAATATATTTTTACCTTTCAGAAATCAAATTTACAACTTTGGCCCGCCCCTTTTTTCCCCCAGTGCCCCCCCCAAAAAAGCATACTGTTACTAAATTACTTAATCATAACCCAAGGCGGATATTTTAAATCTTAAGAGGACACAGAGGCATGTTCTGTGCATAATCACATGCCTCTGTGCCTCTTTATTGCTGCCTCTAGCCCCCACCCAGGGTCTGCTGTGCCCCCCTATAAAAAGCGCCAGGCTAGCGACAATCTCCTTGTCGCTAGCCTTGTATTTACCTGCAACCTGTCAATTGATTGTCGCTAGCCTAGCACTTTTTACAGGGGGGACACAGCAGACCCCGGGGGGGGGGGGGGGGGGGGGGGAGGACTAGAGGTGGCAATAGCAAGACACAGAGGCATGTGATTGTGCACAGAACATGCCTCTGTTTTCTCTTAAAGGATACCCGAACTGACATGTGACATGATGAGATAGACATGTGTATGTACAGTGCCTAGCACACAAATAACTGTGCTGTGTTCCTTTTTTTCTTTCTCTGCCTGAAAGAGTGAAATATCAGGTATGTAAGTGGCTGACTCAGTCCTGACTCAGACAGGAAGTGACTACAGTGTGACCCTTACTCATAACCGCACAAAAACGAATGGCCTACCCAAGCGCTGGGAATCGAACAAAAAATATGCGTCAAAAGCCGCCCAACGCTAACGGCCACACGATCGGAATGCAATGTGAACAAGGCCTGAGAGTTTCAACTGGATCCTCTCTGTAATTGGCAGCCAATGAAGAGCTTGACAGAGAGGAGCAGCAGAGGAAGATCGAGAAGAAAGATGAATGAGGCCAGCAGACGAGTTCAGTACAGATCGGAGGGGTGCCAGCCTGTTAAATTAATAAACTGTTTAATGCACTCCTTATCTCATGTTTTATGATGTCTCACAGCCTTCTGCCCCTGAGCACTCTGGGAGGTCATGTGATGTTTCTGCTCATTTTGCAGAGGTAGAAAAAAAAAATCCCACAGTGATTCACCCTGCCAGCAGTAAAGATCCTGGCATCTCTGACAAATTATTATTATTATTATTATTATTTAGTATTTATATAGCGCCGACATATTACGCAGCGCTGTACAATGTATATATATATCTTGTCACTAATGTAATGACAAATGTAATCTTATCTTCCTCCACCCCTCCGCTGCTGGCTGGGTCCCTTTTCTTGTTCGCGGCGGCATTACCATCTGTGTACGAGGGCGGACGCACTGCGAAACAACACAGAGGAAAAAGTCACGCATTAGCGGCTCTGTGTTATTGCGCAGGTGCGGCCGGCACTCATATGTAACCAAAGGATATTCTGCCAGGCAATAAATAACCCAAGCAAGAGTCTAACCAATTTTCCAACAGGTCCAGGGGAGGAGTCATGTGGTGACATCATTAGCTTCATAAGCCTACAAGAGGCGTGCCCAAGACCAGATGTCAAGTGCTTAACATCCTTGCAAACAAGAGCGGTCTTCGAAGTGACAGGAGCAGGACTGATGTGTGATTCCAGCGCTACCTTCTGTCATGCGAGACGGCAGTTATCCTTATTGTCATTTAAGAAAACAGACGTCAGCTGCATTTGAAAAGCAACGTCATCATTTTTGCACAGATTTCATGTTTAAAAAGCCAGCAAAGACCGTAAATTAGCAGCAAAATGTGGGCGGGCTGACCCTTTAAAGTTAGATAGTCTCAGTGCAAGCTCTGCAAAAACATGTTCTCTAATAGACATGTGATGGGACATCAGCACAGGCGAATGTTTCGAAACACACCACATATTCCTCTTTCCAAGTATACACATGTAGGTCCAGGAATATGCCCACTCCTTAAAGAGAACCAGTCTCCAGTCATCACTCAGCCAGACCGAAGCATGTCCTAATAAGGAGAGCTTATCACTTCTGCAGAATGAGTTATGACGCGGGCGGGGTCATATGTAGTCAACAAAATGTTTACGAGTTGTTGTTTATGTGGTGAGGTGTTTGTGTAATGCTGGGGCTCAAATGTCCATCTCTGATTGGGTTTAGGGGCCCCACACTCTTGTCCTTATGGAAAAAGCATGTGATTTTCCACATGCATAATTCTGCGTTTGTGCCTTTTGTATTCTTTTTTTGAATGGATATTCGTGTGCATTTTTGCGAATTTCATATACGTTTGTAGGCAAAATTTTGCAATTTTATATTTTCCATGAACATCAATAAAGCTAAAGTAGCTTTGAGGGCTGGTGCACACCGAGCGGGTTTTCTGGCGTTTTGACAGCCGCTTGCGGCTGCGGATACGCTTGGTTAATGTATCTCAATGGGGTGGTTCACACCAGAGCGGGAGGCGTTTTGCTGAAACGCATACTCCCGGGGTGAGGCATTTTTTGGATTGCGGAGGCGTTTCTGCCTCAATGTTAAGTATAGGAAAAACGCAAACCGCTCTGAAAAACAGCAGTTCAGAGCGGTTTTGCGGGCGTTTTTGTTACAGAAGCTGTTCAGTAACAGCTTTACAGTAACAATATATGAAATATGGTACACTGAAATCTGCAGCAGCAATCCGCAAAACGCTAGCAAAACGCCTCATAAATTTTTTTTTTTAAAAGCGGTTTAAAATCTGCTAGCATTTTGCGGATCTGCTAGCGGGTTTTGTTGTGCCCCAGGCCTAAAATTGCATGTATATATTTTGTGCTGTAAATGTTTTAAAATGGAAGGCAGCGTAATAATGTGGCATCAGTTACCACAAAATACACATAATGTGGCAGTTACTCCCCCCCCCCCCAAAAAAAAACACATGCATAGTAGCAGCGTTTCCCCTGAAATACACATAAATAGGCAACATTTTCCCCCTATAAAAACACGTAAAGCAGCATTTCCCCCATAAAACATGAGTTAGAGTTCCCCTTAAAACATGTTTCTCTTTCCCCCCAGTTAATGCTCCCCAATATCCCTGGTGCCAGTGGCAGTACCTGAAAACAAAAATAATATACTTTCCTCCGGTTGCAAATCTTCCGCGCAATGTCAACAGCCAGAGCAGGACTGCAGGGAAATGGTGGCCGAAGCCCAGCACTGGAGACAGAAATAGACTCCAGTGCTGGGATTGGGACACCATATTCCCAGAGCTCTTCTGCCGGAGTGTTGCTGAGACACCCACAGCCATGCTGGATACCTCACCTAAAAAACTGGCTGCGAGATCAACCATTTTGTCTGCTGCCCCTGGGGGGACCCTCTGACAGGTGCCAATGTACCTCCAGGGGTCCGCAGACCCCAGGTTTAGAACCACTCTTCTAGTATATAATGCAGACATGTGTTGACAGCATCATCTGCAGACTAATAGGCCTGTTGGCAAATTGCAGAGAGTCCAGCAGGGGATCTGTGATGGATTTCAGATAAGCCATTGTCAATTTTTCTAAGATTTTCACGACCAGTGATGTCATGATTAAGGTTAGGGTTAGAGATAGTCAGTGAGATGCAAATCATTTTGAGTTGATGCAGTATTATGCAAAGTTTGTATACAGCTTGAACATGAATCAATCAAATCCTGCTGATTGGTCCATTTTCAAGCTGCATATATTTGCATACAAAATGTGCATAATACTGCATCACTGTCAGCAAAGGGGAATCACACGCATTGGCTATCATTCATAAAGCATTCCCGCATGTGGAAATGCTGAAAACAGCTGAACTTACCGAGCACATAGCAAAATGTCTATTCATAAAAGCTGTTTCCGCATGAAAAGCTACAATTACCGAGCAGTGTGGGAAATTACCGCCTTGTTCGGTGATTATGTTAACACATGTCACCATATGTCAATTCATAAAGATTAGAGCGAGCTGTGTCAGCACGGAGAATACCGCTTCCTTGGCAGAGCCGATAAGCATGCGGATAACAGCTACGTTAATGGAGACAGACCTCCCAGGCAGCAGCAGCAGTGAGAGCAGAACAAACAAGGCATCCCGGAATACCCAGGCTGTGTTTTTTAACCTCTTGGGTACCTGTTTTTAGATATATTTTACATCAGAAACCCTTCATGTGTAACATTTCTGGAACTTCTTCTAAGTTGTGGCAATTAAATAGACTGTTTAGAAAGACTAAGCTAGGTACACACCATACAATTTTCTGTTAGATTCTTCTGTTAGATTTACCTACAACATGGAAAAAAGCTATCTGGCAGGTAAATCTAAGAGAAAATCTAACAGAAAATTGTATGGTGTGTACCTAGACAGATTCAGGACAGATTCAGGGCAGAGAGAGGCAGTTTTAAAAAAAATGCACATGTAAAGGGATGCTGGGGCTGCCTCTTCTATAGTAACGCTGTCTCCGGAGGAGAAAATGTATCAACTCGGCAGCTTCTTGTAGAGCCAGTCTAGTTCAGGAAAATACCGCACTGCTATCGCAACTGTAAAAATTTTTATGAATGAGCACACAGAAGTCTAAAATACCGAATGCGGTATTTTCCCGCACAGATTTTTTTTACCGCACTGCTTATATGAATGATAGCCAAAATGTGATAAAAAGTGTCTGCATTTTTTCGCCTGCTGCAGAAAAACCGCACATTGCTCACAGTGCATTGCGATTGTGCATTGGGAAGCATTATGTGTGTTTTCGCGTTGTGAGTGTGACCCTAGCCTAAGACATGTCAGTTTTGATTTTTTTTTAGGATTTGGTATAATAGTTGCACATTTATAATTAAAATTATTCTTTAAAAATCCACAGTGACTTGTTTAAACTCAATGGGCTCGATTCATTAAAGGCTGCTAAATGTTAGCACGGCAGTGAAAAGTCACTTTGCACGTGCAAACTACTTAGCACCCTAGTTAGCCTGTGCAAACTACTTAGCACCCTAGTTAGCCTGTGCAAACTACTTAGCACCCTGGTTAGCCTGTGCAAATTACTTAGCACCCTAGTTAGCCTGTGCAAACTACTTAGCACCCTAGTTAGCACGTGCAAACTACTTAGTACCCTAGTTAGCCTGTGCAAACTACTTGGCACCCTAGTTAGCCTGTGCAAACTACTTAGCACCCTAGTTAGCCTGTGCAAACTACTTAGCACCCTAGTTAGCCTGTGCAAACCACTTAGCACCCTAGTTAGCACGTGCAAACTACTTAGCACCCTAGTTAGCCTGTGCAAACTACTTAGCACCCTAGTTAGCCTGTGCAAACTACTTAGCACCCTAGTTAGCACATGCAAACTACTTAGCACCCTAGTTAGCCTGTGCAAACCACTTAGCACCCTAGTTAGCACGTGCAAACTACTTAGTACCCTAGTTAGCCTGTGCAAACTACTTGGCACCCTAGTTAGCCTGTGCAAACTACTTAGCACCCTAGTTAGCCTGTGCAAACCACTTAGCACCCTAGTTAGCACGTGCAAACTACTTAGCACCCTAGTTAGCCTGTGCAAACTACTTAGCACCCTAGTTAGCCTGTGCAATCTACTTAGCACCCTAGTTAGCACGTGCAAACTACTTAGCACCCTAGTTAGCCTGTGCAAACTACTTAGCACCCTAGTTAGCACGTGCAAACTACTTAGCACCCTAGTTAACACGTGCAAACTACTTAGCACCCTAGTTAGCACGTGCAAACTACTTAGTACCCTAGTTAGCCTGTGCAAACTACTTAGCACCCTAGTTAGCCTGTGCAAACTACTTAGCACCCTAGTTAGCACATGCAAACTACTTAGCACCCTAGTTAGCCTGTACAAACTACTTAGCACCCTAGTTAGCACGTGTAAAGCCTTTACACTCGAGTTAGCACGTGCAAAGCCTTTACATGTGATAACTGACTTATCACGCTTTGGTGAATCAAGCCCATTGTCTATCTATCTAGGGCTTGATTTACTAAAGCGCACAAAGGGCTCAATAAAGCGTGATAACTCAGTTATCACATGTAAAGGCTTTGCATGTGCTAACTCGAGCGTTAAGGCTTTGCATGTGCTAACTCGAGCGTTAAGGCTTTGCATGTGCTAACTCGAGCATTAAGGCTTTGCATGTGCTAACTCGAGTGTATAGGCTTTGCATGTGCTAACTCGAGCGTAAAGGCTTTGCATGTGCTAACTCGAGCGTTAAGGCTTTGCATGTGCTAACTCGAGCATTAAGGCTTTGCATGTGCTAACTCGAGTGTAAAGGCTTTGCATGTGCTAACTCGAGCGTTAAGGCTTTGCATGTGCTAACTCGAGCGTTAAGGCTTTGCATGTGTTAACTCGAGCGTTAAGGCTTTCCATGTGCAAACTCGAGCGTTAAGGCTTTGCATATGCAAACTCGAGCGTAAAGGCTTTGCATGTGCAAACTCGAGCGTAAAGGCTTTGCATGGGGAAACTCGAGCATAAAGGCTTTGCATGTGCAAACTCGAGCGTAAAGGCTTTGCATGTGCTAACTCGAGCATAAAGGCTTTGCATGTGCAAACTCGAGCGTAAAGGCTTTGCATGTGCAAACTCGAGCGTAAAGGCTTTGCATGTGCAAACTCGAGCGTAAAGGCTTTGCATGTGCAAACTCGAGTGTAAAGGCTTTGCATGTGCTAACTCGAGCGTAAAGGCTTTGCATGTGCTAACTCGAGCGTAAAGGCTTTGCATGTGCTAACTCGAGCGTTAAGGCTTTGCATGTGTTAACTCGAGCGTAAAGGCTTTGCATGTGCTAACTCGAGTGTATAGGCTTTGCATGTGCTAACTCGAGTGTATAGGCTTTGCATGTGCTAACTCGAGTGTTAAGGCTTTGCATGTGCAAATTCGAGCGTTAAGGCTTTGCATGTGCAAACTCGAGCGTAAAGGCTTTGCATGTGCAAACTCGAGCGTTAAGGCTTTGCATGTGCTAACTCGAGCATTAAGGCTTTGCATGTGCTAACTCGAGCGTTAAGGCTTTGCATGTGCTAACTCGAGCGTTAAGGCTTTGCATGTGCAAACTCGAGCGTAAAGGCTTTGCATGTGCTAACTCGAGCGTTAAGGCTTTGCATGTGCTAACTCGAGCGTTAAGGTTTTGCATGTGCTAATTCGAGCATTAAGGCTTTGCATGTGCTAACTCGAGTGTAAAGGCTTTGCATGTGCTAACTCGAGCGTTAAGGCTTTGCATGTGCTAACTCAAGCGTTAAGGCTTTGCATATGCAAACTCGAGCGTTAAGGCTTTGCATGTGAGGGCATGTGGGGCACACACCGCATTGTCTTTTATAGATTATTTAGTAAAAAATGGATTTATACTTTTGCAATTACAGGTTTTTGAACTTTTTCATTAGTGTTACAGTGTGCTTAGCACACAATTGTATGTGAATTTTAACTGCCTAGAATTGCCTGTGTGGATGACCTGGCTCTGGCTCTCACGTTAGAGGATTGTAGCTGTGTCAGCGCGGCATTGCTGCGGTTATGTAATGTGATAACTCTTTTTTTGCAGTAACGATACAGCACAGTGGCAGGAATGACATGCGAGGATCCTACTATACTCATTAACATGCCCTGAGCACTTACATTCCTCATTGGTGACTGATAATTGCACATAACTGTCCTGTATAGTTTGGCCTTTGCTTCTCCTCTCCTCCTGACAGCCTCATGGCCCCTCCTGTGTCAGCACAGCAATGTCCCCCCCTCTCTCTCTCCTCTTGTTTTCTCTCTTCCGCCCTCCTCTCTCCTCCCAACACCTTCTATTTTTTCCTTCTCCCCCCTCCCCTCCTCTCTGTTTCCTGTCACTTTTTTTTTCTTCTTCTCTCTCTGGAACTTTTCCAGAAACAAGAAAAACACTCATGCTGATATCCAAGCAGCTGTGAACAAGCCTTTCCTCCTGTTTCCTCTACCTAACTCCTCTCTGCTGCACGCTGCTCCGCGTCGCTGTCACTGTCTCCGTCACCTACCTTCCTGACTGAATTTCACCCGCTAACTCCTGGGGGCCCCCCTCCGCCAACCCTGCACAGTTAATTCAACTGCAGACTGGGCCTCAGAGCTACACTTGCCCTCACACCTTTCTGTCTCCCAGAGGAGTCAGGAACAAGATGGCCGCACTTTGGCTCAGGGCGGCCTGGCGTTACCGGCTGCTCTAGGAAACGTTCCCTCTTGGCACCGACGCCGCCTGTTGTGTCCGCAGTGAATTCCACGATACTGAAGACCGCCTGCGTGAGAGGGGGGTTTAAAGTTCCTCGAATCCTGAAAATTTCATTCATTCCATGGGAGAGCGCAGCAGAGGATCCTGGGAAATTGCCAAAGAAACTTTTTTTCCAACTTTTTGGGAGGTTAGGCTGACTGGCGGGCGAGTTAGCATTAAGGATGTAGGAATATAGGGGGACTGAGTGACCTCAATGTCTCGTTGGACTAAGAAGGGGGCAGGCCGACGAGCTTTGCTCCCGCTGTTATTCTTGGCGTTGGCGCTAGGAGGTGCCGCACTCTTCCTGGCTTCTCTGAATCTGCTACTGACTACCACAGCCTGGGGCCAGAATCTGTGCCAAAGACGGCCGCAACAACAGCAGGTAAGGAAATGGGCCTGGGAGGCACGAACATACTATACATGTAATTCAGAAAATGTACAAGATAGACATACATCATAAAAGAAACCCAAGGTGTGAGACTTATGGAAGCTGCCATATTTATTTCTTTTAAACAATCCCAGTTACCTGGCAGTGCTGCTGATCTTTCTGGTCATTTAGGTTTAAATCACACACCTGAAACAAGCATACAGCTAATCTTGTCAGATTTGTCATAGACATCTGATCTGCTGCATGCTTGTTCAGGGTTTATGGCTCAAAATATTAGAGGCAGAGGGTCAGTAGGACAGCCAGGCAAGTTGCTTTTAAATAATGCACATTGCCTGGCAGTCTTGCTGATCATCTGCCCCTAATACTTTCAGGCATAGACCCTGAACAAGCATGCAGCAGATCAGATGTTTGACATCAGTCTGCATGCATGTGCAGCATGCTTGTTTCAGAGACTACTAATGCATGAAAGATCAGCAGGGCTGCCAGGCAACTGGTATTGTTTAATAGGAAATAAATATGGAAGCCTCCGTATACCTCTCACTGCAGGTGTCCTTTAATATCCCCTAAGTTGCCCCTAAAGGGGGGGACACCAACGATACAATCTTACCTAATCTATGTAGTATAAGGGTAAACTAAGTGAATAAGCTTTGCTTCATTTAGGTAGTTCCTCATATTACATAGAAGTGGTAGGATTGATCCCACACGCCAAAAATATACAGATACTATAATTAACTTCCCCCTAAATTGGCGCTAGACTACGATACATACACTACACGATACATACATAGACATATGACTATGGTAGGATTAGATTGTGAGCTCCTCTGAGGGACTGTTAGTGATAAGACAATATACTCTGTACAGCGCTATGGAAGATGTCTGTGCTATATAAATACATAATAATAACATGGTAGGACATTAGACTATGACTATGGTGGGATTAGATTGTGAGTTTCTCTGAGGACAGTCACTGACATGACTATGTACTCTGTAATGTGCTGCAGAAGATGTCAGTGCTATATAAATACATAATAATAATACGGTAGGACATTAGACTATGACTATGGTAGGGATTAGATTGTGAGCTCCTCTGAGGACAGTGAGTGACATGACTATGTACTCTGTAAAGTGCTGCAGAAGATGTCAGTGCTGTATAAATACATAATAATTATATGGTAGTGACATTAGACTATGACTATGGGAGGATTTGATTGTGAGCCCCTCTAAGGACAGTCAGTGACATGACTATGTACTATGTAAAGTGCTGCAGAAGATGTCAGGGCTATATACATACATAATAATATGGTAGGAAATATGACTATGGTGGGATTAGACTGTGAGCCCCTCTGAGGACAGTCAGTGTCATGACTATGTATTCTGTAAAGTGCTGCAGAAGATGTCAGTGCTATATAAATACATAGTAATAATATGGTAGTGACATTAGACCATGACTATGGTAGTAGTAGATTGTGAGCTCCTCTGAGGACAGTCAGTGACATGACTATGTACTCTGTAATGTGCTGCAGAAGATGTCAGAGCTATATAAATACATAATAACAATAATATGGTAGGACATTAGACTATGAGAGGACTAGATTGTGAGCTCCTTTTGAGGACAGTCAGTGACATGGCTATGTACTCTGCAAACTGCTGCAGAAGATGGCCAATTTAGGAGGGCGCCAATTAACTTATCTGTATGTTAAGTAACCAGAATGCCTGGAGGAAACCCACACAGGCATGGGGAGAACATACAAACTCCGTGCAGATGTTGCCTTGGCTGGGATTCAAACCAGGGACCCAGAACTGCAAGGCAAGAGAGCTAACTACCACTCCACCGTGCTGCCCATCTGACAATATTGTCAGGAATACCTGATCTGCTGCATGCTTGTTCAGTGTCTACAGGTTCGTATACACGTCCGATAAAGATCGTTCGTTACAAACGATTCATGACGTTTACACGATATTCAAATTAGACCGAAAAGATCGTTCGTAATGAAAGATTGTGTACACACGTGAACGATATAAGTATAAAGTACTGAACGACGAACGATAAAAAAAATGCGTGCGCAAATGGAAGTGACGTTATGACAGGCAATAAGAACATGCGTACTACTCCACAGATAATCATTATCGGGCGATCTTTGTACAAACTGCAACGATTGAACGATTATCTTTCGAAAAAATCCGCCGGGTTGGATCGGTCGGATTGAACGATAACGGTCAGTATCGTCCAAAAAAACGATCGTTGGAAAATTTGGAATGCACGATTATCGGTCCGATTGTCGCTATCGTTCGTTTTCGAATGATCGTTATCGTACGTGTGTACTCAGCTTTAGGCTAAAAGTATTAAAGGGGAACTGAAGAGAGAGGTATATGGAGGCTGTCATGTTTATTTCCTTTTAATCAATACCAGTTGCCTGGCAGCCCTGCTGGTCTATTTCTCTGCAGTAGTATCTGATTAAAACCAGAAACAAGCATGCAGCTAGTCTTGTCAGATCAGACTTATAAGTCTGAACCACTGAAACACCGGATCTGCTGCATGCTTGTTCAGGGGCAATGGCTAATAGTATTAGAGGCAGAGGATCAGCAGGGCTGCCAGGCAACTGGTATTGTCTAAAAGGAAATAAACATGACAGCCTCCATACACCTCTCTCTTCAGTTCCCCTTTAAAGGCAGAGGATCAGCAGGATAATAATAATTATTTTTTTTTTTTATTGTATAGCACTTTTCTCCTGGTGGACTCAAAGCGCTTGTGAGGCAGCCACTAGAGTGCACTCAGCAGGCAGTAGCAGTGGTCAGGAATCTTGCCCAAAGAACTCCATACTGAAATAGGTGCAGCTTACTGAATAGGAAGAGCCAAGATTGAACAGGTCTTCTATGTCAGAACCAGTACACTATCCAGCCACTGTGCAGGATAGTCAGGCACTTGGCATTGCTTAAAAGTAAATAAATATGGCAGCCACCATATCCCTCTTGCTTCATTTGTCCTTTAAAGAGTACCTAAAGTAAACTGAGAAGGATATGGATTTTTCCTTTTACAATAATACCAGTTGCCTGACTCTCCTGCTGATCCTGTGTCTCTAATACTTTTAGCCACAGCCCCTGAACCAGCATGCAGATCAGGTGCTCTGACTAAAGTCAGACTGGATTAGCTGCATGCTTGTTTCAGGTCTGTGATTCAGCCACTACTGCAGCCAAAGAGATCAGCAGGATTGTCAGGTATTGTTTAAAAGGGAAACATCCACATCCCTCTCAGTTAAGGTTCCCTTTAAGATGTAATGGGGCTCTAGGCAACGTAGTAGATTTGGGGCCCTCTTGTGGTCTTTTTGGTAAACTTAAAGGGCAACTGAAGCCAGTGTAATATGAATGCTGCCATATTTATTTCCTTTTAAGCAATATCAGTTCCCTGGCTGTCCTGCTGATCCTCTCCCTCTAATACTTTTAGCCATAGACTCTGAACAAGCATGCAGATCAGGTGTTTCTGACATTATTGTCAGATCTGACAAGACTAGCTGCATGCTTGTTACTGGTGTTATTCAGACACTACTGCAGCATAATAGACCAGCAGGAAAGCCAGGCAACCGGTATTGTATAAAAGGTAATACATATGGCAGCCTCTCTATATTTATTACTTAAGTTGTCTTTTAAATATAGAGAGATCAGAGAACGTGGCTGGTGGGCCCAGTTGACACCTACTAGGCCCCAGGCAACTGCTTAGGTTGCCTGGTGGATGATCCTGCTCTGGCCAGGGTTGTGCTCAATAAAGAGTTGTTTAAATCAAGTCTGGCATTATGGAAACAATGGAATCCCGCTGATATTATTATTATTATTTATTGTATTTATAAAGCGCCAACATATTACGCAGCGCTGGACATTAGTTTTAGTTACAGACAATATTTAGGGGTGACATATAGCAAAGTGACAATATCTGAATACAAGAAAGACCAGATCATGCAGCACAGTATGAGTACAAGGTAATGCTTAGTCAGTCACTGGATGGAGCATGGAGATTAGGCAAGTTAGGTTCACTCAGATGCATAGCATGGGTTCACAGTAATGGAGGTGCAAGATCAGGTAGGACACAAAAGGAGGAGGACCCTGCCCAAAGGCTTACAATCTAGAGGGAGAGGTAGGGACACGAAAGGTAGGGGACCCGAGTTCAGCTGTGGATTTAGAGCACTTGTGAGGGGTAGTAAGCCAGAGTGAAAAGGTGAGTTTTGAGGGCCTTCTTGAAGGTGTTGAAGGAGGGGGCTGCCCTAATGGGTGGAGGTAGGGAGTTCCATAGTGTTGGAGCAGCTCTTGAGAAGTCCTGGAGGCGTGCATGGGACTGGGTGATGCGGGGGACAGTCATTGCATACTTCCAGGGAGTGACTATGACATGCAACTGCTGCAATATTTACACTATAAACTCTTGCTGGAGTCAATGGAGACTTGTGTTACAAGTAAATCATATGACCTGTTTACACTAACGAGGTTGTGTTTGCCAAACAAAGACAGACAGCAGATCAGATTGTACTGAGACGCTGGTCTCACCTGCACAAGTCCAACTACAAGTCAGATCACTGCTTAAGTGGACCTGAACTCAGAACTTCCTCTCTGCTCTAAAAGATAATCAACAGCATAATAACCTTTACAGGAAAACATTACTTTGTTACAGCTGATACAAATCCTGCAATGAATCTGCAGTGTGTCTACTTCCTGCTTTCATGGAAGCAGACATAGGGTTAACATCCTGTGTTCACAAATTAACAGCTCTGCCCTGGCAAAGGAGATTCCAGAGCCGACACAGCTGAGAGATCAATGGCACTGGTGATTAGTCACAGATGAGGGGGAGTTAGACAGGCTAAACTCTCTAAATACACACAGGATGCTTTTCTCTGTGTTTTCCTTCTGTCTTGTGCAAGAGTTCAGCTCCACTTTAAGGCTGGTTTCACATTAGGACGTTAAAGTCCCACGTTACAGCAGCCAGTAACGCAGCCTAACTCACAGCACTGTAAAATCAATGTGCTGTTCACAGTGCCCACGTTGTGTTGGGGTATAACGCTGCACGTTAAATGAAAGTGCAGCATGCTGTACGTTATACCCCTATAGAGCTGCGTTAGATTGTTTGCACATGCTCAGTGACTAGCCACATGGCTAATTAATATTCACTGCACTGTGGTGACTCATGGTGGTACTCCTAGTGTTGTCCGGATCATGAGCGAATGGTTCATTTGATCCGCTTCTTTTTTGTGAGTCGAATCAAACAAATCTCAGTGACTCTCTGTACCTCAACAAATCTCAGTAAATCTCTGTACAGCAACAAATCTCAGTGACTCTCTGTACAGCAACAAATCTCAATAAATCTCTGTACAGCAACAAATCTCAGTAAATCTCTGTACAGCAACAAATCTCAGTGACTCTCTGTACAGCAACAAATCTCAATAAATCTCTGTACAGCAACAAATCTCAGTAAATCTCTGTACAGCAACAAATCTTAGTGACTCTCTGTACAGCAACAAATCTCAGTGACTCTCTGTACAGCAACAAATCTCAGTGACTCTCTGTACAGCAACAAATCTCAGTGACTCTCTGTACAGCACCAAATCTCTGTAAATTGAGTAGCAAATCTTGGTGAATCTCTTGAGGGCCCTTTTACACTGCCGCACTGTGTCAAATTGATGCACTGCTACCGCAGCCTAATGTAAACCTAGGGGGAGTTCATACTTCCAATGTTGCGGTACGCTGCGCCGGAATTGCCTAATCTAACGCTAGCGCAGAACTACGTTACTGTGCGGGATCCGTGGTGACTCGCGGTGATCTGCGCAGGCCCAGAAGTAAGGTTAGTCTATGGTGACACAGGAGTGCATGGAAGCGTATTTTCACAATTGGCTTCAGTCAGAGGTCAGTAAAGATGCAAAATGCCTGAAACTGTTTTCTCTTGAAAAGACTGAAGCGGACAAAAATTGCTATTTTTACCTGCTAGTTCGCTTCAGTCCTCTCATTAGATGTAAACCGCCGCATCCCGCGGAAAAACAAGGGCTTTAGACCCCCCAAATCCCCAGGAGGCTATCCGGGCAGCGCTTCCTGGAAGGGGCAGAGCTTTCAGCTACAGCTCTGCCTCTCCTGATGTCAATCGCCGCGGATCTCCGCCTCTCCCCGCCCCTCTCACTCTTCCTACACAGAGAGGGGCGGGGAGAGGTGGAGATCCGCACGGCGATTGATGTCAGGAGAGGCAGAGCTACAGCAGAAAGCTCTGCCTCTCAGAATCCACGACCAAGTTGGTCATAGATGTTTGCCCCGGGATTTGGGGGGGTCTAAAGCGCTCGTTTTGCGGCAGGCATGCGGCGGTTTACACCTAATGAGACTTCTGAAGCAAACTAGCAAGTAAAAATAGCAATTTTTGTCCGCTTCAGAGTCTCTTTAAGTATTTATCTATTATATACAGTGCTGCCCATAATTATTCATATCCCTGGCAAATTTTGACTTAGTTACTTTTATTCAACCAGCAAGTAATTTTTTTGACGGGAAATGACATAGGTGTCTCCTAAAAGATAATAAGATGTACAAAGAGTAATTATTGTGGAAAAAACATTTCTCAGCTTTTATTTACATTTGAACAAAAAGTATCCAGTCTAAAATGATTCATACCCTTCTTGATAATCAATAGAAAAGCCTCCATTGGCTATTCCCACAATCAACGCTTCCTATAATTACAGACCAGCTTTTTGCATGTCTCCACGGGTATTTTTGCCCATTCATATTTAGCAATGAGCTCCAAATCTTTCAGGTTGGAGGGTCTTCTTGCCATCACTCTGATCTTTAGCTCCCTCTACAGATTCTCAATTGGATTGAAGTCAGGACTCTGGCTGGGGCACTCCAAAACATTAATGTTGTTGTCAGCTAACAATTTCTTCACCACTTTTGCTGTGTGTTTTGGGTCATTGTCATGCTGAAATGTCCACTGGTGCCCAAGGCCAAGTATCTCTGCAGACTGCCTGATGTTGTCATTGCAAATCATCATGTATTGCTCTTTTTTTCATGGTGCCCTTTACTGTGATTGGGTTCCCTGGTTCATTGGCTAAAAACACCCCCAAAGCATTAGGTTCCCACCACCATGTTTGACAGTGGGGATGGTGTTCTTTGGGTTGAAGGCTTCTCCTGTTTTAAGCCAAATGAAGGAAACATCATTGTGACCAAACAATTCAATTTTTGTTTCACAGAAGATCAGAAGTCTTCTTCTTTGTCCAGATGAGCATTTGCAAAGCCCAAGCAAGCATTTGTGTGCCTTATCTGGAGAAGTGGCATCCTCCTTGGTCTGCATCAGTGGAACCCAGCAGTGTGCAGTGTCCGTTGGATTGTCTGCCTTGAGACATTGCCACCAGCAGAGCTCAGATTCACCTGGATGGCCTTGGTGGTGATCCTTGGATTCCTTATCACCTCTCTCACTATCCTCCTGGCCAGCACAGGTGTCACTCTTGGCTTCCGACCACATGTTCTGAGGTTTGCCACAGAGGATAACGTCTTGTATTTTTTAATAATACTTTGCACTGTAGCCACTGAAAGTGGAAACATGTAGAAATGGCCTTGTAGTCCTTTCCTGACTTGTGAGCAGCCACAATGCACAGCCGCAGGTCCTCACTGATCTCCTTTGTCCTAGCCATGACTGTCCACAAACCAACTGCAGAGAGCTGCTGTTTTTTCCACCTGTTGAATTGATTTAAACAGCTGTTATAAATTAATCAGGGTAATTAGGATGCTTTAGAACAGCTTAGACTATTTGGAATGGTATAGAACTTCTCCCACAGATTGTAAGTTTGTGAAGGGTATGAATTATTTTGGTCTGGACACTTTTTGCTCAAATGTAACTAAAAACTAAGAATTTTTTTTCCCCACAATAATACCTTTTGTACGTCATCTTTTCTTTTGGGAGACACCTATGTCATTTCCCATAAAAAAAAATAAAAAAAAAATGACTTGCTGGTTAAATAAAAGTAACTTTAAGTCAAAATTTGCCAGGGGCATGAATAATTATGGGCAGCACTGTATGTGTTTTTTTTTCCTGGGATAGTATGGCGGACCCTGCTGCAAATGCTATTTTCCATTTTGAGACTATATTTGCGAAACTATGATGTATTGATCAGAGGAAAATAAAAAAATGTTCCGATCCAAAAAATTTGTAAAAAAAAAAAAAAAAAAGGAAAAATCACTCCTTTTAATGCAAAAAATCAAAAAAATGCAAAAAAAACCCCGCAAACGTTAAAAATGTTTTTTTTTCTTTCAAATTTTACATTATGTTCGTGAAAAATGAATGCCAAAAAGTATATTGCCATTTTCACTCATCACTGCTTCTCAAAGGACTTCTTTAGGGCTGGAACCCACTAGAGCGATTTTTTGAGCGTTTAGGGAGCGTGATAAATCGCTAGCGATTTCCCTAAACACTCTGCCAATGTAAATGGATGGTGCAAATTCCACAGAAGCGTTTGCGATTAGGAAAATCTCAAACGCAGGACATGCAGCATTTTGTTAGCGTTAGCGCTTCAATGTAAAGTATATAATCACTGGCGTAATCGCTCATCAAAACCTGCACGGAGCGATTTTGCTAGAGTTTTGAAGTTAATGTACACTGTAACTAAATTAATAGAAAGGACCAATCAGACTTTAAAACGCTAATCGCTAATCGCTACACAACCGCTGGCAAATTGATACTTTTTAAAATCGGTCTCTAAAATGCTCAAGGAATCACTTACAAACTGCTCATACAAAATGCTAGCGATTGCGATTAGCGATAGCATTTTGTAGTGGGTTCCAGGCCTTACTGGTTATTACTTGGATGGAGGTCTGATCTTGGAGGATGCTGGACCAGAGCTTTTCGTGCCACACCTAAATTAAATTAGAATTTCAGGGAACTGTATTTTTCGAGGAGACGCACCCTTCCCCACCCCGCATGCTTCTACTCTGCCCTCAACAGTACATCTAAACACAAAAGAAACTAAGGCCACAGACTCTCCGCAGAGAGCGACAGGCCATTTCCTCAGGAGTGATCAGATCACAGAAGTGTGATGTGCTGTTTGGTTGCACCAGCAGTAGTTCCTTGAGGCAGGGAACACACTTGACTGTTTTCGTACGCGTTTTCTGCACAGAAAAACTGAAAACTCATGTTAACCAATGGGCTAGTACACACTTAATATTTTGTTCGCGCGCAGAAAAAAACAACTGACATACTGCATCCTGATTCTGCACATTTTGACAGTTTTTTGTATCAATTACATCAGCTGCTATGAAAAAACGTGCGCGTTTTCCTGGATAGAGACACACTTAGTGTGCAGAAAAAGTATGCAGAAAAACGCGCGCAGAAAACTGAAAGACAAGTGTGTTCCCTGCCTCAAGGAGTTCTTTTGCTAGTATGATGTCAAGGCCGGTTCCAGCCGTGGGTGGGGGGTGGGGGGGGGCGCCGAGCTGGAGGGGTAGCTGACAGAAAGGGGGTATTGGGCCTAGCGGTGGGGAGGGGGGTCGGACCCCCCCCCTCCCTCGCCTGGGTCCCCCGATCTGTGCTCCTCCTCCAGCGTTAAGTAACCAGCGTGCATAAAGATGAAGAGGCAACGGGCGGGGGAATCACTCACCTCTTCCGCGTTCCATCGTGCGCCCCACCGACGTCACTTCCTGCAAGGCCGTCCACTTACAATACAGTGGGCGGCATTGCCGGAAGTGATGTCAGTGGAGCACACGATGGAACGCAGAAGAGGTGAGTGATTCCCCCGCCCGTTGCCTCTTCATCTTTATGCACGCAGCTGGGTACTTAACGCTGGAGGAGGAGCGCAGATCGGGGGACCCAGGCGAGGGAGGGGGGGGGGTCCGACCCCCCTCCCCACCGCTAGGCCCAATACCCCCTTTCTGCCCGCTACCCCTCCAGCTCGGCGGGCGGCACCGAGCATCCACAGACAGGCGGGTGCCGCCCCCCCAGATCTGCCGCCTGAGGCAAATGTTTCATCCCGCCTCATGAGCGGGCCGGGCCTGATGCCACCACCACCGACAATTTACTCTACTTCATTTAATGTTCTCACATCACATGCTGCCTCCCGGGGCAGCAAAATCCAGGACCAACAAAGTTGTGGATTTTGCAGGGGGGATTTGGGGGGTATAAACCCCTTGTTTAGCTGCGGGATAGCGGCGGTTTAGCTGCGGGATAGCGGCGGTTTAGCTGCGGGATAGCGGCGGTTTAGCAGGGCTTATAGTTCTGCTTCTGGTTACAAGTTTACAAAGTGAATTTAGACTCGCTTCAGATTCTCTTTAAAGGATACATTCGGCAAATAAAAAAAATAAAAGTTTCATTCTGGGGTTCTTCCAGCCCCTAGAAGTCTTTTAGGCCCCAAGGCGCAGTTCCGCTCTGAGCCAGACCTCTGCTCTCCCCTCCATAAGATTGCGTCCTGTGGCCGGGTCCGGACCTTCTGCGCATGTGCGGGCGCGAGGCGTGCCTTCGGGGCTGGTTCTAGACTTTTTGCGGCCTAAAGCAAACTTGTCAGGATGTCCCCCCCCCCCCCCCTCCCGATTTGGAATGATCACGCAGCACTCGACAATTCACTCTGCTGCATTTAATGTTCTCACACGACATGCTGAAGCTCAACACTAAAGCACACTGGGTGGCTGTGAGTCTATTACAAACAAACTGCTCACCCTCAGCCACTCCATTCCTCCTCTGTCAGGACAGCAGTGCCACCTCCTCCCTTCTGCTGTGCAAGTCACATGAAACACTGCTGCCCCCCCCCCCCCCCACCTCACTCACTGTCAGACTCCTCACACAGCATAACAAGCTGCTTTTCCCCAATGCTGCTCTCCTGCCTCCCCCCTCCTCACTCACTGTCAGACTCCTCACACAGCACAACAAGCTGCTTTCCCCAATGATGCTCTGCTGCCTCCCCCTCCTCACTCACTGTCAGATTCCTTACACAGCACAACAAGCTGCTTTTCCCCAATGATGCTCTCCTGCCTCCCCCTCCTCACTCACTGTCAGACTCCTCACACAGCACAACAAGCTGCTTTTCCCCAATGATGCTCTCCTGCCTCCCCCCTCCTCACTCACTGTCAGACTCCTCACACAGTACAACAAGCTGCTTTCCCCAATGATGCTCTCCTGCCTCCCCCCTCCTCACTCACTGTCAGACTCCTCACACAGCACAACAAGCTGCTTTCCCCAATGATGCTCTGCTGCCTCCCCCTCCTCACTCACTGTCAGATTCCTTACACAGCACAACAAGCTGCTTTTCCCCAATGATGCTCTCCTGCCTCCCCCTCCTCACTCACTGTCAGACTCCTCACACAGCACAACAAGCTGCTTTTCCCCAATGATGCTCTCCTGCCTCCCCCCTCCTCACTCACTGTCAGACTCCTCACACTGTACAACAAGCTGCTTTCCCCAATGATGCTCTCCTGCCTCCCCCCTCCTCACTCACTGTCAGACTCCTCACAGAGCACAACAAGCTGCTTTTCCCCAATGATGCTCTCCTGCCTCCCCCTCCTCACTCACTGTCAGACTCCTCACACAGTACAACAAGCTGCTTTTCCCCAATGATGCTCTCCTGCCTCCCCCTCCTCACTCACTGTCAGACTCCTCACACAGTACAACAAGCTGCTTTTCCCCAATGATGCTCTCCTGTCTCCCCCTCCTCACTCACTGTCAGACTCCTCACACAGTACAACAAGCTGCTTTTCCCCAATGATGCTCTCCTGCCTCCCCCCTCCTCACTCACTGTCAGACTCCTAACACAGTACAACAAGCTGCTTTTCCCCAATGATGCTCTCCTGCCTCGCCCTCCTCAATCACTGCCAGACTCCTCACACAGCACAACAAGCTGCTTTTCCCAATGATGCTCTCCTGCCTCCCCCTCCTCAATCACTGCCAGACTCCTCACACAGCGCAACAAGCTGCTTTCCCCCAATGATGCTCTCCTGCCTCCCCCTCCTCACTCACTGCCAGACTCCTAACACAGCACAACAAGCTGCTTTCCCCCAATGATGCTCTCCTGCCTCCCCCTCCTCAATCACTGCCAGACTCCTCACACAGCGCAACAAGCTGCTTTTCCCCAATGATGCTCTCCTGCCTCCCCCTCCTCACTCACTGCCAGACTCCTAACACAGCACAACAAGCTGCTTTTCCCCAATGATGCTCTCCTGCCTCCCCCCTCCTCACTCACTGCCAGACTCCTCACACAGCACAACAAGCTGCCTTTCCCCAATGATACTCTCCTGCCTCCCCCCTCCTCACTCACTGTCAGACTCCTCACACAGCACAACAAGCTGCTTTTCCCCAATCCTGCTCTCCTGCCTCCCCTTCCTCACTCACTGTCAGACTCCTCACACAGCACAACAAGCTGCTTTTACCCAATGATGACCTTATCACCTCACTCTCCTCTCGCTTCTCCTCCTGCTCTGACTGCATGAAGTTAGTGTAAACACAGTACAAACATGCTGCCCCTGTAATCTCTGCGCCTGATGCAAATGTTTCACCTTGCTTCATGAGAGAACCGGCCCTGTATGACCTCCAGGGCTGAGGAGTCGGAGCAAATTTAGGGTACCAGGAGTTAGAGTTTCATAAACTAAGGAGTCGGAGTCAGATGATTTTTGTATCAACAACACAGCCCTGGAGAGTATCAGACTATGGAGTCGGTGTCAGAGCAATTTGGGTACCTGAATTTTGTACCGACTCCACTGCCCTGATGAACTCTCTAAATCAAATCCACTAGGGTAACTACCTCAGTGTACCCAACTTATCCCCTCCCACCTAGTGCTGCGGCGGCGTCACTAGTGAAGTGCGTGGCCATGCAGAATGGCACTAGGAAGCGTATGACGTTGTTTTATAACCTGGCTTTTCCCTCCTGGCCAGCTCTGCTCTCCTCTCCCCGTGTTCCCTGTGGAAATTTTATTCCTATTCAGTTCCTCATTTATTTTCACTATATGGAGGTCTCCTTTAATTCGGAAAGGAAAGCGACAAGAGGCGTGCCTCTCCTGTGTGAGTCAGTCTGCTGTTTAAGTAAGCATACCTCAGAGCACTGGCTATATAGAAAAGTCTGGTGGGTTAGGAACCCACTACCAGTTGCAAATGGCAATCGCTGGCGCTTTTAGTAAGCGATTTCATGAGCGTTTTCCGGCGATTTTGGTAGCAATTTTAAAAAGTGTAAGCTTTTTGCCAGCAATTGTGAATGCGATTTTTCAATTACCGCTTTCAATTCTGATTGGTCGTTTCAAATTATTATAATTTTTTTTTACATTCTGCAGTAATTCATAATCGCACACAAATTGCAATATATAGTGATTCATTAGCGATTAGTCAGCACTTCAATACTTTACATTGGAGCACAAACGCTCCCAAAATGCTGCATGTCCTGCGATTGGGATGTGAATAATCGCAATCGCTCCAGTGGAATCAGCCCCATCCACTTACATTGGCAAAGCATTCTGGGAAATCACTAGTGATTTAAAGCGGTCCTGAAACGCTAATAAAAACGCTCTAGTGGGTTCCAGCCAATACAGTTAATAGAATGTTTGGAGGCCTACAAATCCCCAACCATAGACTGACCCTGGATATCAGATGCAAGTGCCAGTCCTATAGGATGCAGGCTGATGTGACTGGCAGAAGTCAGGGGGCTGTCCCCTATCTCCATGGAGACCGTTGCCAAGGAGGGATGACTATGAACCCAGGAATCCATAGAGGAAGGGATAAGCCCTGAGATATATAATAGCCCATTATTTCTCCGCAGACAGTGAAATGTGAGGATTGCAGACTTTCTGCTGCCCTGCGCTGACCTCCGACCCGCCAAAGAGGATTCCACTAACGACACAAAACAATGGCGGAGCTTCATTAAGTTGGTGTATAAATCCTTTAAGCCGGGCAGTGAAGCATTACATAATACACTGCCAGTGATAAACGCTCAGCCTGGCTCTATAAACATAACACAGTCAGACACTACTGCAGCCAAAGAGTGCAGCAGGAAAGCCAGGCAACTGGTACTGTTAAAAAGAAAACAAATATGGCAGCCTCTGTAACCCTCTCAAGTCAGGTGTCCTTTAACATGGAGGATTTGCTGGCACTTTAATCAACAGTACTAACTGGCACAGATAGAGGCAACTCACTAAAAACACAAAGGTAAAATCATGGGTACCTTAAAGTGAACCTGAACTGAGAGGTATATGGAGGCAGCCATATTTGTTTCCTATTAAACAATACCAGTACCCTGGCAGCCTCGTTGGTCTATTTGGCTGCAGTAGTGTCTGAATCACACCAGAAACAAGCATGCAGCTAATCTTGTCAGATCTGACAATAATATCAGAAACCCCTGATCTGTTGCATGCTTGTTCAGGGTCTGTGGCTGAATGTATTAGAGGCAGAGGATCAGCAGGACTGCCAGGCAACTGGAATTGTTTAAAAGGAAATAAATATGGCAGCCTCCGTATACCTCTCACCTTGGGGTCACTATAACGATGGTTCCATGCAAAGTATTTTTTGTATTACAAAGCTCCTGATAATAAAGTTTGATGTGTTTGCCAGGCCTGTGGATAAGCTGATAGATGAACTAGTCTGAGCATGCCTGGAGGCTATGGAGCTGTTTACAATAGGAGTATATTACGTTTTTCAGCCAAAAATAGCAGACAGAGCTGTAGAAATGCTCTGTAGTCTATCGTTAGGCCTTGTATCCACTCCAGGACTGCATCTTGCTTGTGAATGTGTGCGTGTTTTTTCACAAGAGGCCAAGAAACGGGAACAAGAAAAATCATTCAGGATGATGGGAAAAATAGAAGAAAGAAGTGTCCAGCTTTTCACGCTGAAATGACAAATTTAGGTTCGGATTTCACTTGCAAAGTCCTTGAGAAACATTATGTACAAATCAGATGTAAAAACATGTTGCATGAGAAAAAATGCAGCAGGCTGTCAGCTTATTACCCGCAATGTGTGCAGGGTGCAGGAAAATGTGTATGTGATGGAAACAAGGGCACAGACTGTTGTTGACATCAATCAGTCAGTGACATGACTATGTACTCTGTAATGTTCTGCAGAAGATGTCAGTGCTGTATAAATACATAATAATATGGTAGGACATTAGATTATGACTATGGGAGGATTAGATTGTGAGCTCCTCTGAGGACAGTCACTGACATGACTATGTACTCTGTAAAGTGCTGCAGAAGATGTCAGTGCTATATAAATACATAATAATGATATGGTAGGATATTAGACTATGACTATGGTAGGATTAGATTGTGAGCTCCTCTGAGGACAGTCAGTGACATGACTATGTACTCTGTAAAGTGCTGCAGAAGGTGTCAGTGCTATACAAAATACATAATAATAATATGGTAGGACATTACACTATGACTATGGTAGGGTTAGATTGTGAGCCCCTCTGAGGACAGTCAGTGATATGATTATGTACTCTGTAATGTTCTGCAGAAGATGTCAGCACTATATAAATACATAATAATAATATGGTAGGACATTACACTATGACTATGGGAGGATTAGATTTTGCGCTCCTCTGAGGACAGTCAGTGACATGACTATGTGCTCTGTAAAGTGCTGCAGAGGATGTCAGTGCTATATAAATACATAATAATGATATGGTAGGACATTAGACTATGGCTATGGTAGGATTAGGTTGTGAGATCCTCTGAGGACAGTCAGTGACGTGACTATGTGCTCTGTAATGTGCTGCAGAAGATGTCAGTGCTATATAAATACATAATAATAATAATAATATGGTAGGACATTAGACTATGACTATGGTAGGATTAGAGTGTGAGCTCCTCTGAGGACAGTCAGTGACATGGCTATGTACTCTGGAGCCGCGGGTGGATGTGAGTGGGGGCCGCGCACGCTGACGGTCATCTAGCACCTGTTTTTGAAACAGGCCTAATGTACTAGTAGGTTATAATTCATAACATGACAAAGGTCACTGTGTATAACTCCACCTGTGATTGATGCATTCTGCATGTGGGTGGGGGAGTGGTATTATACTGATCACTCTTGCTGTGGGGGGTGGGGGAGTGGTGTTATACTGATCACTCTTGCTGTGGGGGGTGGGGGAGTGGTATTATACTGATCACTCTTGCTGTGGGGGGTGGGGGAGTGGTGTTATACTGATCACTCTTGCTGTGGGGGGTGGGGGAGTGGTGTTATACTGATCACTCTTGCTGTGGGGGGTGGGGGAGTGGTGTTATACTGATCACTCTTGCTGTGGGGGGTGGGGGAGTGGTGTTATACTGATCACTCTTGCTGTGGGGGGTGGGGGAGTGGTGTTATACTGATCACTCTTGCTGTGGGGGGTGGGGGAGTGGTATTATACTGATCACTCTTGCTGTGGGGGGTGGGGGAGTGGTGTTATACTGATCACTCTTGCTGTGGGGGGTGGGGGAGTGGTGTTATACTGATCACTCTTGCTGTGGGGGGTGGGGGAGTGGTGTTATACTGATCACTCTTGCTGTGGGGGGTGGGGGAGTGGTGTTATACTGATCACTCTTGCTGTGGGGGGGGGGGGGGGGAGGGTTGTTACACTGGCCACGTTTGTTGTAAGGTGGTCAGGACAATATTGGCCACACTTATGGTGGAGGGGGAGATGGGAGGTAGGGAAGCTTTGCAGTGACACTTGCTGTGTGTGGCTATGTGTATAGGGGGAACTTACATGGCCAACACATTGGGCAGCCATGAAGTAAATAGTGGCAGCACTTGTCGTGGGATAGGGGGATTAGGATATAATGTTAGGTCACCAGGGGCAAGGGTGGAGAACATCTATGGAGGGGGCCCTGTGGTTTGTAGTTATAACCAGGGGCGTAACAATAGACCCCGCAAGGGATGCAGCTGCAGGTGGGCCCATAAATGCAGGGGGCCCCATGGAGGGGGAAGTTTCTTTCCCATGTCCTTAGAGACTGATAACTAAGGGCATGGAGAGAAAAAAACTTTCTGTTCTCTGAAGAATTGATCTAATGACTGCATCTGCTCAGCCACTGATAAGGAATCATACAAAGTTTTGTAGACAAAGTTTTGTAGACAGTTCCTATTCAGTGTTCAGCAGGGTCAAAGGGGGCCCCATCCAAAGTTTCGCAGGGGGGTCCAGTGAGTTCTAGTTACGCCCCTGGTTATAACCCTGTGCGCTTCTATGCTGCCCTAGTCTGTTATATGTGAATACCGCACACATAGGGGTTGATTCACTAAGCTGCGCTGCTACAGCAGGGAGTGGTAATAATTCTCAGCGCACACTGTACACCCATAAGTTGCACTGCTAAATTACACTCGGCTCTGATAGTTTAACGAGTGCTCCATTGAAGCCTCAGCCCCGGCGGGTCCAGTAGCTTCAAATAACGATATTCCTGCACTTTAATTGGCCCAGTAGGCTGCCTGTCAAGTGACCAATCAAAGTGCAGGATTCTCGTCCCTTGAAGCACCCTGGACCCGCTGGGCTCCGGGAGGGTTCAGTGGAGCGCTCGTTAAGTTTAACGAATCGCTCGTTAAACTATCAGAGCCAAGCGTAATGTAGCTACGCACACTATGGCTGCACAGCGTGCGCAGGGAATTAGTATCACTCGCTGCTGTCAGTAAGCTGCGCTGCTTAGTGAATCAATATTGATTTATGGAAATTGATCATTCATTTATTTGGAGAAATATTAATTTTATGGGTTTGTTTTTCAGGTTCTTCCAATCCAGGAACCCAACACTGAAGCTCAGGTGAGTCACACTGTTGGTACCGCAGTTGTAATGCATTTGTTTTCGGAATAGAAGAGGCTACATTCAGAAAACACAACAGCTCCAACTGCAGCTTGGCCGGCCGTATACACAAAAACTATGGGGGCCTCTAGTGGAGAATGGTCACCACCCTTCACTGTTGGCTCTAGAATGCTCAAGGTTTCTGAAAATGGCCCAATTCAGCAGGCCGGAAGCGGATGTGTAAACAGATCCTATGTTAAGCATTCTGACTTGCCACGTAAAATGGACCAGAACAGAAGAGGAGCAGGAGTGGAACACACAATCCCGACCTGCACAATTTTTCCAGAGTCCGCAGATGCCCATGAAATCAGTGCAACCGATGGGAAGGGATAGGGTCTATACTTACTAGGCTGTTTTCTCCATCTGTCCCTGCTCAGGAGTGTATCTGGGTGACATAGCGCCTATGGCAAACACTGAAATTGTGCTCCTCCCCCCATCAGACCACCTTCCCCCATAATGCAATGATACAAGTCTCCCCAGTATGGGTTGCTAGAGTTAACCCCCAAGTAAAAGTAATCAGAGGTAGCACCCTAGTATAGATAGCCAGAGGTGGTTCACCCAGTATAAGTAGACCCATGTTTACGCTGCCCTCCCAGTATATGTAGTTAGAGATGTCTCCCCAGTATAAGTAGCTTTCTTTAGCATAAGTGGTAAGAGGTATCCCCCAGTATAAGTAGTCCCTCAGTATAGGTAATGAGAGGTTCCCCTCAGTATAAGTAACCCCCCAGTATAGATTTGGCAGGTGTCCCCCAGTATAAGTACACCCCCAAGTATAGGTAGTGAGAGATGTCCTCCAGTATAAGAGCAGGTACAAATGCCTGAGAGGCATCCCTCAGTATGGTGGTGGAGCATGAGAGAGGAGGAGGCAGCCGTGGCGCCCATGGTACCAGCCATGCCTGCACCCCTCTAGATACGCCTATGTGCTCTATACACCTGTCTTCTGTGCCTTCGGTCATCTGGCTTCCTCCTCCGCTGCTGCCATAACTCGGCTTCACTGCACGGAATAAGCGCCAGCATACAGATTGTAGCCCCAGCAGAAGCATCCGGCTCCTATTAAACCTTTGCACCTGGGAAGATTCTCTTTGGCTCACTGAGTGATGGACCAATGGGAATCTTCTCTGGTGCTAGGACAGATTCCCATTGGCCTTTTGCAATCTGATGAGAGTCAGATGCTTCTGCCGGGGCTACAATCTATAAACCAGTGCTTGCCCGCCTGGGGCTGTGCAGTCGTTGGAGCCACTCGTACAAGAGCAGCTCCGGCGCAGACGTGGCTGTGCTCATGCTGGTGCAGTACAGCTGCACTCATGCTTGAAGAGGAGGGCAGCCCCAATGGGATTACCGATATGACTATACTGCAGTCAAGCAGTCTCTGCAAGGGTGAAATTCGCCCTTGCTCTTTCAGGCGCCCTAGGCCCCAGCCTATGTTGGCTAGGCTGAAATCCGGCCCTGGCCTCCCCTGCTTGCTGCGTGTCACCAGCTATAAGGAGGCCTCTGCATCTGAACAAGACAGACGCTCGTGGTCATCCACTTATTTACACCACCCGTGTATCCCACAATGGATGAGAGGCATATATATGTATGTGTGTGTGTGTATGCAGTATATATATATATACTGCATAATATATACATAAAATATACATACACATATACATATACAGGTATGGCTTGTTCACGCCTAGGGCATTGTCCTTTTTTTTTTTTTTTTTTAGCTCTGCCAATTTTAAAAACCACCCTAAAATCGCTTCTGGGATAGTTCATATCAGCGCGTTTCGTCCGCTTTCCGCTCAGCAAAGAGGTGCCTGTACCATTTTTAGAGCATTTTTGCTACAATAGAAGATATAGGAAAAACACAAAACGCTCACAAATTCGCTTTGTGCAGCGATTGCGTTCACGCTTTTAAGAATAAATATATCGTATTTATTCTTTTCCGGGTCAAAGAGTCCACTTCCTGACTTGTGTCAGGAAGTGAAAAAATAGAATTGCTCTGCAAATGCGCTTTGGAAAGCGATGTACACAAAATCGTAGCGCGCAGGTAAACGCCGGGGGGGGGGGGGGGGGGGGGGAATGAAATCACTCTCAAAATCGCAAAACGCTGGCTTTTGCGATTTCGACTGTAGATGGGAACAAAGCCGTATAGATCATTTAGGTGTGGTAAGCAGTGATAAAGTTATGGCCAAATGAATGGGAAGACTGCTGAAAGGTTAAAAAGGGCTTTTGGCAGAAAGCATAAAATAGCCTGTGGGGTGAAGTGGTTAAATGCGGCTATTGTACAGTCTTGTCATATACAGAATCCCTTTATAGTAAGCTCCAAGGGACCAGGAAAAGTAGTTTACTTTATCAGAAGTTTACTATATCAGAACTGGTCATACAGTGTATATTTATACAAACACAATATATATATATACTGTATATGTACTTGCATTTTGATGGCTGAGGACTATGGTTTATTCTATAGCAAACAATTGTATGCTGTTATTCAAAATACATAAATATAAATGTACGTTGCTCGCAGAGTAAAATGTACTTTAAATAACCTTTTTCCTATGTTGCTGTCACTTACAGTAGCTAATGAAAATCTAACAGTTTTGACAGGTTTTGGACTAGCCCGTCTCCTCATGGGGGATTCGCATTATTTCTTTAGTTACAAAAAGCACTTACTGACCTGCAGTTGTTTAATTTAACGTTATTAATCCCAAAATGACTTGCATAGTCACGGTATGGTATACAGGTTTCCATGCTGATGTGAAGTTACCGTTTTGGCATCTTTTCAGGCAAGGCTACTCTTTTTTTTTTTTCCTCCTGCAGATATTCTTCCAGAATGTATGGGAGAAGCATCAGTTCCTGTTTGAGAAGCTGAGAGAGGAGCGCAGCCGCCGGCGCCGCTCTGGTAAGTCCTGGCATCACCTGATCACTATCAGGGCTGGTTTTCTGGAAAGGCCACATAGGCCCGGGCCTTGGGCGGCTGCCACATGTAGTGGTAGGCGGGCTGCTGTACATGGATGATACACATGGAAGAGGGGGCTGCACATGGAGTGGGGGGGCTGCTGTACATGGATGTTACACATGGAAGAGGGGGCTGTACATGGAATGGGAGGGGCTGCTGTACATGGGTGATACACATGGAAGAGGGGGCTGCACATGGAGTGGGGGGCTGCTGTACATGGATGTTACACATGGAAGAGGAGGCTGCACATAGAATGGGAGGGGCGCTGCTGTACATGGATGCTACACATGGAAGAGGGGGCTGCACATGGAATGGGAGGGGGCTGCTGTACATGGATGTTACACATGGAAGAGGAGGCTGCACATAGAATGGGAGGGGCTGCTGTACATGGATGATACACATGGAAGAGGAGGCTGCACATGGAATGGGAGGAGCTGCTGTACATGGATGATACACATGGAAGAGGGGGCTGTACATGGAATGGGAGGGGCTGCTGTACATAGATGATACACATGGAAGAGGGGGCTGCACATGGAATGGGAGGGGCTGCTGTACATGGATGATACAAATGGAAGAGGGGCTGCACATGGAATGGGAGAGGCTGCTGTACATGGATGATGCACATGGAAGAGGGGGCTGTACATGGAATGGGAGGGGCTGTTGTACATGGATGATGCATATGGAAGAAGGGGCTGTACATGGAATCGGAGGGGCTGCTGTACATGGATGTTGCACATGGAAGAGGGGGCTGTACTTGGAATGGGAGGCAGCCTGCTGTACATGGATGATACACATGGAAGAGGGGGCTGCACAAGGAATGGGAGGGGCTGCTGTACATGTATGTTACACATGGAAGAGGGGGCTGTACTTGGAATGGGAGGCAGCCTGCTGTACATGGATGATACACATGGAAGAGGGGGCTGCACAAGGAATGGGAGAGGCTGCTGTACATGGATGATACACATGGAAGAGGGGGCTGCACATGGAATAGTAGGGGCTGCTGTGCATGGATGATGCATATGGAAGAGGGGGCTGTACATAGAATGGGAGGGGCTGCTGTACATGGATAATACGCATGGAAGAGGGGGCTACAGATGGAATGGGAGGGGCTGCTGTACATGGATGTTACACATGGAAGAGGGGGCTGTACATGGAATAGTAGATGCTGCTGTACATGGATGATGCATATGGAAGAGGGGGCTGAACAAGGAATGGGAGAGGCTGCTGTACATGGATGACACACATGGAAGAGGAGGCTGCACGTGGAATGGGAGGAGCTGCTGTACATGAATGATACACATGAGAGGGGGCTGCACATGGAGTGGGAGGGGCTGCTGTACATGGATGGTACACATTAAAGGGGGGGCTGCACATGGAATGGGAGGGGCTGCTGTACATTGATGATACACATGGAAGAGGGGCTGCACATGGAATGGGAGGGGCTGCTGTACATGGATGATGCATATGGAAGAGGGGGCTGTACATGGAATGGGAGAGGCTGCTGTACATGGATGATGCATATGGAAGAGGGGGCTGTACATGGAATGGGAGAGGCTGCTGTACATGGATGATGCATATGGAAGAGGGGGCTGTACATGGAATGGGAGAGGCTGCTGTACATGGATGATGCATATGGAAGAGGGGGCTGTACATGGAATGGGAGAGGCTGCTGTACATGGATGATGCATATGGAAGAGGGGGCTGTACCTGGAATGGGAGAGGCTGCTGTACATGGATGATGCATATGGAAGAGGGGCTGTACATCGAATGGGAGGCTGTACATGGATGTTACACATGGAAGAGGGGGCTGTACTTGGAATGGGAGGCAGGCTGCTGTACATGGATGATACACGTGGAAGAGGAGGCTGCACATGGAATGGGAGGGGCTGCTGTACATGGATGATACAAATGGAAGAGGGGCTGCACATGGAATGGGAGGGGCTGCTGTACATGGATGATGCATATGGAAGAGGGGGCTACACATGGAATGGGAGGGGCTGCTGTACATGGATGATGCACATGGAAGAGGGGGCTGCACATGGAATGGGAAAGGATTGCTGTACATGGATGATACACATGGAAGAGGAGGCTGCACATGGAATGGGAAGGGCTGCTGTACATGGATGATGCATATGGAAGAAGGGGCTGTACATGGAATGGGAGGGGCTGCTGTACATGGATGATGCATGTGGAAGAGGGGGCTGTACATGGAATAGTAGGTGCTGCTGTGCATGGATGATGCATATGGAAGAGGGTGCTACACGTGGAATGGGAGGGGGCTGCTGTACTGGGAGAGCAGAGATATTTTCTACTGGCTTTACAAAATTCCTCAGAGATCACCTGCCAGAACTAAACATGTCACCATGTGATAAATGTCAGAATGTAAATCAGGGAGAGGGAAGATTTTACAATGGGCAAACACTGACTAAATCATTTATTAATGAATATTGTAAAAAAAAGTAGGCAGCCAGCAGGGCAATCAGGGCTAAAGGGTAAGGGCCCATTTCCACTACATGCAGTGCAATGCGGCTACATAGCGCCAAACTGAAACCGATGCACGGCAATGGAACAGTTTCTATTGCGTGCTGGTTATGTGGAGCGGTGCGGAGCGATACGAAAATTGGCAGCATGCTGCTGATTCTCACAGGGCCGCATCCGCGTCCCATCTGCTCCCATGGACGGCCGCATCTCTGGATGTAGAAGTGACGCAAATGGGAGCGAGAGTGATGCGAAGCCGCATCGCATCCCTTCAGATGGGCCCTACGGCTGGGAGATGAATGGAGTGAAAAACCTCTGATAAGTCACAGGTGTGGAGATATATTGAGGTGCTGATGATATTAAGGATAACAGGAACATATTCTTTCATTTTTTTCTGCCAGAAGGGAGCAGGTTACCTTGAGTTGATTGGGGCAAGGAAATGGGTGATTGTCTTGACCATATGAGGTGCTTTGAGTCTGTATGCAGTTCCTCTGAGAGTGCTAATGGGATTATCTGCCTGGCTTTTGAACTCAGGAGACGGCCCATTGTCTCAATACACAAAGCAAGAGGACCAGAGCCTGGAGACTAACACAGGAACGTTTGAAATGTACATGACAGGCTATTAGAAATGGGTGAAGTCCTGTTGATACCATTTTTTACCTGTGGAAATTAAATCATTAGTGCAGGTGCAAGACTATACCCTGTAAATGACATCTAATAAAACGGAGACAGGAAAAAGCCTTAATCAAGTTTTCACCTGGAGTTAAAAGACTCACTTCACAATCTTTGATGTATAGACTTTTACCTGGAAATGGAATATGTCTGAGATTTAATTAAAACCTAGTTCCTCCCCTCCCCAAGGAAGTTGCAGCCTCCAGGCGTAGCTCAGAGTATAAAAAGCAGAGGCAAATGCCTAGTGACCATCTGCTCTGGGAGTTAGCGCATAGCTAGAGTCGATCTCGACTTCCGGTCGAACAAGCGGCATGCTCCTGCCGACAACGTTGAGACCTTCAAGTTGGTAACGTTTTTTTTAAATCCGTGTGTGTTATCTTTGTAACTTTTATCTTGTAACTATTTTTACTTTGTTTTTTGTAATCTTTTTGTATATATTAAGTTCTGCATTGTTCTATGTTTTTCTAGAATATTAAATTATTATTTAATAAGTTTGACTTCTGCCGTACTAAACTAACACTCATAGCCTAGAAGAGACTGAAGTGTAACCGTGTATAAGTTCATGCCTAATTGTACGCTTGAGCAACACTACCGTATGAAATTGTAATTGCATTGTGTGTGGGGGCGTTTGTCATACGTTGGCCTAAGCGCGCAGCTGACCCAACGTACGAACAACGCCAGTGTGAGTAGCGACAGCAGAGTGGCTAACAGTATCGTTCGGAACGACTGTTAGTGGGTCTTTGCTTCACGACAGTGTAAGATTGCAACTGTGTGTGTGTGTGTGGGTGCGTGGCGTTCCCATATTTGGCCTAAGCGCAAAGCTGACCCAAATAAGAAAACGCGGAGTGCGCGCTGAGGACTCGACAGCAGAGTGGAAGTGTCTAGTGAACCGCTAGTGGTGGCAGTGAGAGGTGTTCTGAGGGGTCCCAGCCTTGTTTTAGCTTGACTAAGGCTGCTTCCCCTCTCAATCTGGTCAAACCCGCAGTCGGGAACCGTATACGCAGGCGTGCCGCGGGCCGGTTCCTGACTTAATTGGCTGGCAGTGGTGGGATCGTTTAGTACATTAGTACGCAGTTTAGCTCGCTATTCTGAGTACTAAAGGCTGGAAGCTTGCTAGAAGCAACTAGCCTACAGAAGTCTACTCAGTGCAGAATCTATATACTTTTTTTTTGTTCAAAGATACACACGTGGTATTTTGCTTTCCCTTCCCCCCTTTGTTCTTTTTATTTTTTGCAACACGATGGCTCAGAAAGCATCCAGCTATGCAAGGCAAAGCAAAGAGATACTACTCAACCTGTGTGAGCACAAAGGCATCGAGACGGTGAGCGGCCAGACTAAGGAGCAGTTAGTTCGTGCGCTCGAGGAGTATGATGAGGCAGAGCAAGCCCGTGCTTCAACGTCAGTGGATGCAGCTCACGACACGCCAGAGGAGGAATCGCTCCCGCTACAGGATGCGAGTGGAGACGATGTCCTGGATGATCCACCGAACACTGAGATGACATCTCTGGAAGCTGATCTACAGCTACTGAACTCGGCTGATCCTGAACTGCGCCTAAAGCTGATCCTACTGCACCGACAGGCAGAGAAGGAACAAGCGGCACAGCGACTCCAGGCCGAGAGGGAACAAGCTGCACAGCGACTCCAGGCCGAGAGGGACAGACTCCAGGCCGAGAGGGAACAAGCTGCACAGCGACACCAGGCCGAGAGGGAAAGTGCTGAACGGCAACACCAGCTGGAGCTGGCTAAACTTCAGCAGCAGAACCGGTCTGCTGGACCCGCAGAACGCGAAGGTGAGCGAGTCCACAGAATCCCCCTGGATAAGTTCCCCGCTATGGACAAGGACTCTGACATAGACACTTTCCTACAGGGGTTTGAAAGGACTTGTCGGCAGTATGGGGTGCCCCGTGAGCAGTGGGCAAGATACCTCACACCAGGGCTGAGAGGCAAGGCCCTGGAGGCGTTTGTGAGTCTCCCCCAGGAGGAAGAAACAGACTTTGAGGCAATTAAGAAAGCCATCATTGCATGATACCACCTCACGCCAGAGGTGTATCGCAAACGTTTCAGGACAGTGCAGCAAGGTCCTAATGACAGTTACCTGGATCATGCGTGCAACCTGCGCACTGCCTTCCAGCAGTGGGTAAAAGGACTGGCTGTTGAAACCTTTGATGCCCTGCAGGAACTGATGATAAAAGACCAGTTCCTACACACATGTCCTGTTGAGGTCCGGCTGTTTGTGCTGGATCGAGAACCAAAGACAGTGGATGAGGCTGCGGAAATGGCCGATGCCTACACCGCCCATAGAGCACCTGAGTCCCGGAGGACTACTACGCCCAGCTGGAGAGGAGAACAGATTGCTAAACCTGTTTCACCCAGCACCCAGAGGAGGCAAGCACCGCTGTCTCCTGGATTCAAGCAACCTGACACTCGGAAATGCTTTGTATGTGACAGGGTGGGTCATATCAGCACGACTTGCCCAGAGAGGAAGAGGGAGGCCCCAAAATCCAGTGAGGCCTCAAACGCCAGTGAGGTCCCAACGGCTTTGTGTGCTACCAGGAATGCCACTGGCTATGCAGAGAATCTGCAGCTTGTCACGGTTGGGGGTACAGTTGCCACTGGGCTGAGAGACACTGGAGCAGAAGTGACTCTCATACATCCCCAGCTTGTGAACCCGGAGCAGTACATACCTGGGAAAATGATTGCTGTCAGAGGAATTGGGGGTGTCACCCCAGCCATACCCACCGCCTTGGTCCACCTGAATTGGGGGGCCGGCAGCGGATTGAAAGAAGTTGGGGTAACCGACAAAATCCCCACCAACGTTTTGCTGGGTACTGACCTGGGACGGTTAGTGGCCCGGTATGAGCCTACCCCAAACCTTGTGGGGCCTGCATCCCCAGCAGAAGTTCAGGACTCTTGCAAGGTACTGTTTGATAATGCTGTGCAAGTGGGGAATGCTGGCGAGGCCCCAGGGGCTATGGACTGTGTACTAGGAGCCAGCCCTAGTGATTCTCCAGTGCCTAGGCCTGGAGGGGGACATGTTGATACGGAGAATGCAGAAACTGATGATGTCATTTATGACGCACGGACTATCGAGGCGATCGATGCAGGAACTGTTGATGAGAATTGTGAAGTGCTGAGTAGAAATGAGTGTAATGATACAGATAATGTGGATGTTTTATGTGATGTTCTAAATGTCAATATGTATAAGACGGATAATGTTGATGTAATATGTGATGTGTTGCATAATGACATGTTTCCTGTGGACACTCCGTCGGCTGCAGGAGTAACCAGCAATGGTCGCTGGGCTGCAGCAGATGGACTGTCCACTGAAGGGGCAGACGGCACCAGGCCGGGTCTTCCCCCTTCCGATGTTTTTAAGACCAAAGGTGATGTGGTTTGTGATACGTGTAATGTGGACGCTCCCTCCGCTGCAGTGGTAACCCGCAGCGCTAGCGGGTCTACAGCACAGGGACTGTCCACCGAAGTGGCAAATGTTGCTGGGTCAGCCACATCCAATCCGGAACCTGGCCTGGAGGGCCCAGGAGCCTCTCCGTCTGCAGCCTTCCTGGAATGTGTGACAGTCAGCACTGAGCTCTCTGGGGCTGTTCGATTTGACAGCAGCCTGGAAGAGCTCAGGGGGCTAGCCAGCAGGTCCCCAGCTGGGAGGGGCGGGCTGAGAGGGTCCTGGGAAGTTATTCCCTCTGAGCTGTCCGAAGTGGAGGAGGCAGACCGGCAGATAATCGTTCCCCAAAGGGACCGAGAGATAGCTCCTGCCACTATAGAGGAAGTGCGTGTAGCGACGGTTGGAACCCTTCCCCAGCTGCAGCACTGTCTCTATGGTCGCCAATTCACGGTTGTCACTGACTCACATTCCCCTGGTTGGTTACGTCAGGTTGCCAAGGGCAACGACACATTGCAGCAACCTGACCTAGCTTTCCACTCGTGTAGCTTTGAGCTAACTGACAGGTGGGGAACCCTCCTGAGAATGCTAGAGGGTTACCCCACCCGGCCAGGCCGTCAATGTAGGCTTTGGCAGGATGATTCGTTAGAACCACCTGCCAGTGCCATCTGGAAGGGGAGCAATCATGGGAATGCTGATGGACTGTCCCGTCAAGCAGAACCAACAATGTAGGTGCTGGCAGGATAATCTGGGAAGATCATCTGCCTTGCACCAAGTTAAATGCGGAGGTGTGGAGATATATTGAGGTGCTGATGATATTAAGGATAACAGGAACATATTCTTTCATTTTTTTCTGCCAGAAGGGAGCAGGTTACCTTGAGTTGATTGGGGCAAGGAAATGGGTGATTGTCTTGACCATATGAGGTGCTTTGAGTCTGTATGCAGTTCCTCCGAGAGTGCTAATGGGATTATCTGCCTGGCTTTTGAACTCAGGAGACGGCCCATTGTCTCAATACACAAAGCAAGAGGACCAGAGCCTGGAGACTAACACAGGAACGTTTGGAATGTACATGACAGGCTATTAGAAATGGGTGAAGTCCTGTTGATACCATTTTTTACCTGTGGAAATTAAATCATTAGTGGAGGTGCAAAACTATACCCTGTAAATGACTTCTAATAAAACGGAGACAGGAAAAAGCCTTAATCAAGTTTTCACCTGGAGTTAAAAGACTCACTTCACAATCTTTGATGTATAGACTTTTACTTGGAAATGGAATATGTCTGAGATTTAATTAAAACCTAGTTCCTCCCCTCCCCAAGGAAGTTGCAGCCTCCAGGCGTAGCTCAGAGTATAAAAAGCAGAGGCAAATGCCTAGTGACCATCTGCTCTGGGAGTTAGCGCATAGCTAGAGTCGATCTCGACTTCCGGTCGAACAAGCGGCATGCTCCTGCCGACAACGTTGAGACCTTCAAGTTGGTAACGTTTTTTTTAATCCCCATTTTTATTTTACGCAAATATCCGTGTGTGTTATCTTTGTAACTTTTATCTTGTAACTATTTTTACTTTGTTTTTTGTAATCTTTTTGTATATATTAAGTTCTGCATTGTTCTATGTTTTTCTAGAATATTAAATTATTATTTAATAAGTTTGACTTCTGCCGTACTAAACTAACACTCATAGCCTAGAAGAGACTGAAGTGTAACCGTGTATAAGTTCATGCCTAATTGTACGCTTGAGCAACACTACCGTATGAAATTGTAATTGCATTGTGTGTGGGGGCGTTTGTCATACGTTGGCCTAAGCGCGCAGCTGACCCAACGTACGAACAACGCCAGTGCGAGTAGCGACAGCAGAGTGGCTAACAGTATCGTTCGGAACGACTGTTAGTGGGTCTTTGCTTCACGACAGTGTAAGATTGCAACTGTGTGTGTGTGTGGGTGCGTGGCGTTCCCATATTTGGCCTAAGCGCAAAGCTGACCCAAATAAGAAAACGCGGAGTGCGCGCTGAGGACTCGACAGCAGAGTGGAAGTGTCTAGCGAACCGCTAGTGGTGGCAGTGAGAGGTGTTCTGAGGGGTCCCAGCCTTGTTTTAGCTTGACTAAGGCTGCTTCCCCTCTCAATCTGGTCAAACCCGCAGTCGGGAACCGTATACGCAGGCGTGCCGCGGGCCGGTTCCTGACTTAATTGGCTGGCAGTGGTGGGATCGTTTAGTACATTAGTACGCAGTTTAGCTCGCTATTCTGAGTACTAAAGGCTGGAAGCTTGCTAGAAGCAACTAGCCTACAGAAGTCTACTCAGTGCAGAATCTATATACTTTTTTTTTGTTCAAAGATACACACGTGGTATTTTGCTTTCCCTTCCCCCCTTTGTTCTTTTTATTTTTTGCAACACGATGGCTCAGAAAGCATCTAGCTATGCAAGGCAAAGCAAAGAGATACTACTCAACCTGTGTGAGCACAAAGGCATCGAGACGGTGAGCGGCCAGACTAAGGAGCAGTTAGTTCGTGCGCTCGAGGAGTATGATGAGGCAGAGCAAGCCCGTGCTTCAACGTCAGTGGATGCAGCTCACGACACGCCAGAGGAGGAATCGCTCCCGCTACAGGATGCGAGTGGAGACGATGTCCTGGATGATCCACCGAACACTGAGATGACATCTCTGGAAGCTGATCTACAGCTACTGAACTCGGCTGATCCTGAACTGCGCCTAAAGCTGATCCTACTGCACCGACAGGCAGAGAAGGAACAAGCGGCACAGCGACTCCAGGCCGAGAGGGAACAAGCTGCACAGCGACTCCAGGCCGAGAGGGACAGACTCCAGGCCGAGAGGGAACAAGCTGCACAGCGACACCAGGCCGAGAGGGAAAGTGCTGAACGGCAACACCAGCTGGAGCTGGCTAAACTTTAGCAGCAGAACCGGTCTGCTGGACCCGCAGAACGCGAAGGTGAGCGAGTCCACAGAATCCCCCTGGATAAGTTCCCCGCTATGGACAAGGACTCTGACATAGACACTTTCCTACAGGGGTTTGAAAGGACTTGTCGGCAGTATGGGGTGCCCCGTGAGCAGTGGGCAAGATACCTCACACCAGGGCTGAGAGGCAAGGCCCTGGAGGCGTTTGTGAGTCTCCCCCAGGAGGAAGAAACAGACTTTGAGGCAATTAAGAAAGCCATCATTGCATGATACCACCTCACGCCAGAGGTGTATCGCAAACGTTTCAGGACAGTGCAGCGAGGTCCTAATGACAGTTACCTGGATCATGCGTGCAACCTGCGCACTGCCTTCCAGCAGTGGGTAAAAGGACTGGCTGTTGAAACCTTTGATGCCCTGCAGGAACTGATGATAAAAGACCAGTTCCTACACACATGTCCTGTTGAGGTCCGGCTGTTTGTGCTGGATCGAGAACCAAAGACAGTGGATGAGGCTGCGGAAATGGCCGATGCCTACACCGCCCATAGAGCACCTGAGTCCCGGAGGACTACTACGCCCAGCTGGAGAGGAGAACAGATTGCTAAACCTGTTTCACCCAGCACCCAGAGGAGGCAAGCACCGCTGTCTCCTGGATTCAAGCAACCTGACACTCGGAAATGCTTTGTATGTGACAGGGTGGGTCATATCAGCACGACTTGCCCAGAGAGGAAGAGGGAGGCCCCAAAATCCAGTGAGGCCTCAAACGCCAGTGAAGTCCCAACGGCTTTGTGTGCTACCAGGAATGCCACTGGCTATGCAGAGAATCTGCAGCTTGTCACGGTTGGGGGTACAGTTGCCACTGGGCTGAGAGACACTGGAGCAGAAGTGACTCTCATACATCCCCAGCTTGTGAACCCGGAGCAGTACATACCTGGGAAAATGATTGCTGTCAGAGGAATTGGGGGTGTCACCCCAGCCATACCCACCGCCTTGGTCCACCTGAATTGGGGGGCCGGCAGCGGATTGAAAGAAGTTGGGGTAACCGACAAAATCCCCACCAACGTTTTGCTGGGTACTGACCTGGGACGGTTAGTGGCCCGGTATGAGCCTACCCCAAACCTTGTGGGGCCTGCATCCCCAGCAGAAGTTCAGGACTCTTGCAAGGTACTGTTTGATAATGCTGTGCAAGTGGGGAATGCTGGCGAGGCCCCAGGGGCTATGGACTGTGTACTAGGAGCCAGCCCTAGTGATTCTCCAGTTCCTAGGCCTGGAGGGGGACATGTTGATACGGAGAATGCAGAAACTGATGATGTCATTTATGACGCATGGACTATCGAGGCGATCGATGCAGGAACTGTTGATGATAATTGTGAAGTGCTGAGTAGAAATGAGTGTAATGATACAGATAATGTGGATGTTTTATGTGATGTTCTAAATGTCAATATGTATAAGACGGATAATGTTGATGTAATATGTGATGTGTTGCATAATGACATGTGTCCTGTGGACACTCCGTCGGCTGCAGGAGTAACCAGCAATGGTCGCTGGGCTGCAGCAGATGGACTGTCCACTGAAGGGGCAGACGGCACCAGGCCGGGTCTTCCCCCTTCCGATGTTTTTAAGACCAAAGGTGATGTGGTTTGTGATACGTGTAATGTGGACGCTCCCTCCGCTGCAGTGGTAACCCGCAGCGCTAGCGGGTCTACAGCACAGGGACTGTCCACCGAAGTGGCAAATGTTGCTGGGTCAGCCACATCCAATCCGGAACCTGGCCTGGAGGGCCCAGGAGCCTCTCCGTCTGCAGCCTTCCTGGAATGTGTGACAGTCAGCACAGAGCTCTCTGGGGCTGTTCGATTTGACAGCAGCCTGGAAGAGCTCAGGGGGCTAGCCAGCAGGTCACCAGCTGGGAGGGGCGGGCTGAGAGGGTCCTGGGAAGTTATTCCCTCTGAGCTGTCCGAAGTGGAGGAGGCAGACCGGCAGATAATCGTTCCCCAAAGGGACCGAGAGATAGCTCCTGCCACTATAGAGGAAGTGCGTGTAGCGACGGTTGGAACCCTTCCCCAGCTGCAGCACTGTCTCTATGGTCGCCAATTCACGGTTGTCACTGACTCACATTCCCCTGGTTGGTTACGTCAGGTTGCCAAGGGCAACGACACATTGCAGCAACCTGACCTAGCTTTCCACTCGTGTAGCTTGGAGCTAACTGACAGGTGGGGAACCCTCCTGAGAATGCTAAAGGGTTAACCCACCCGGCCAGGCCGTCAATGTAGGCTTTGGCAGGATGATTCGTTAGAACCACCTGCCAGTGCCATCTGGAAGGGGAGCAATCATGGGATTGCTGATGGACTGTCCCGTCAAGCAGAACCAACAATGTAGGTGCTGGCAGGATAATCTGGGAAGATCATCTGCCTTGCACCAAGTTAAATGCGGAGGTGTGGAGATATATTGAGGTGCTGATGATATTAAGGATAACAGGAACATATTCTTTCATTTTTTTCTGTCAGAAGGGAGCAGGTTACCTTGAGTTGCTTGGGGCAAGGAAATGGGTGATTGTCTTGACCATATGAGGTGCTTTGAGTCTGTATGCAGTTCCTCTGAGAGTGCTAATGGGATTATCTGCCTGGCTTTTGAACTCAGGAGACGGCCCATTGTCTCAATACACAAAGCAAGAGGACCAGAGCCTGGAGACTAATGCTGGGAATACACGGTTCGTTTTTGCCTTCGTTTAAACCTTCGATTCGTTCGGTAAACGAATCGAGTGTTGAAAACGTATGTGAAAATAGTCATAATCTCATTATAGTTTCGATTAATAGACCCCAAAAACGAACGACTAGTGATCGAACATGTTTGATATTATCTCTCTTTATCCATCTAATCGAGCCATTGGTAGGCTTGATGGCTGTTCAGATCGATTATATATTTGTTTATGCTAGTCCGTCCCTGTAAAAAGGGATTTTCGTTTCGTTTCTTTGCAGCCTTCGATCATTGGAAAAACGAAACCATCAGAATCGAAAAAAAACCCGAAACCGTGGGTGGTGATATTAACCGTATGACCGATTATTTCGGGATCGAAAAGGACAAAAGGCACAATCGAAACGAAGGTTTAAACGAAGGCAAAAACGAACCGTGTATTCCCAGCATTACACAGGAACGTTTGAAATGTACATGACAGGCTATTAGAAATGGGTGAAGTCCTGTTGATACCATTTTTTACCTGTGGAAATTAAATCATCAGTGGAGGTGCAAAACTATACCCTGTAAATGACATCTAATAAAACGGAGACAGGAAAAAGCCTTAATCAAGTTTTCACCTGGAGTTAAAAGACTCACTTCACAATCTTTGATGTATAGACTTTTACCTGGAAATGGAATATGTCTGAGATTTAATTAAAACCTAGTTCCTCCCCTCCCCAAGGAAGTTGCAGCCTCCAGGCGTAGCTCAGAGTATAAAAAGCAGAGGCAAATGCCTAGTGACCATCTGCTCTGGGAGTTAGCGCATAGCTAGAGTCGATCTCGACTTCCGGTCGAACAAGCGGCATGCTCCTGCCGACAACGTTGAGACCTTCAAATTGGTAACGTTTTTTTTAATCCCCATTTTTATTTTACGCAAATATCCGTGTGTGTTATCTTTGTAACTTTTATCTTGTAACTATTTTTACTTTGTTTTTTGTAATCTTTTTGTATATATTAAGTTCTGCATTGTTCTATGTTTTTCTAGAATATTAAGTTATTATTTAATAAGTTTGACTTCTGCCGTACTAAACTAACACTCATAGCCTAGAAGAGACTGAAGTGTAACCGTGTATAAGTTCATGCCTAATTGTACGCTTGAGCAACACTACCGTATGAAATTGTAATTGCATTGTGTGTGGGGGCGTCTGTCATACGTTGGCCTAAGCATGCAGCTGACCCAACGTACGAACAACGCCAGTGCGAGTAGCGACAGCAGAGTGGCTAACAGTATCGTTCGGAACGACTGTTAGTTGGTCTTTGCTTCACGACAGTGTAAGATTGCAACTGTGTGTGTGTGTGGGTGCGTGGCGTTCCCGTATTTGGCCTAAGCGCAAAGCTGACCCAAATACGAAAACGCGGAGTGCGCGCTGAGGACTCGACAGCAGAGTGGAAGTGTCTAGCGAACCGCTAGTGGTGGCAGTGAGAGGTGTTCTGAGGGGTCCCAGCCTTGTTTTAGCTTGACTAAGGCTGCTTCCCCTCTCAATCTGGTCAAACCCGCAGTCGGGAACCGTATACGCAGGCGTGCCGCGGGCCGGTTCCTGACTTACAGGTACAATGCGGCTGCTCCTATACGACCAGTTAGCCCTGGTAGGAGAGCTACTGAATATACCGTATATACTCGAATACAAGTAGACCTCGTGTATAAGTCGACTCAACCCTCTTAAGCTGGAATTTTTTATTGACTCAAGTATAAGTCTACCCAGAAAAGTTAATGGCTGCACTGGGGGTCCAGGAGGGGTTAGTGACTGCACTGCATACAATATTGCAGCCATTAACCCCTTCTGTCCCTTATTTGCAGCCAATACCTCCTCCAGGCCCCCAAGTGCTGCAAATATTCACTCCCCTTCTTGCAGCCCAGTCCCCCCCCCCCCCCCCCCCCCCACTGCCCCTTTCCTTGGTAATTGTTGTGAGAAGGACTTTCAGACCTGTGTTTTCTCTCCATTTCCTTTCCTCAGAGTATCGCTTACCACAGGGTACATTGCTGCAAATGAGAATGCCACTATTAGTACATACATTACTCAGTGTGCTCAGTGCTGCCCGTGACCTGTATATGAGTCGACCCCTTTACTTTTATGAGGTGAATCAGACCTTAACTTCTAGACTTGTACTCAAGTATATACAGTAAAACATCACTTTTATTAAATATTTAAGATTAAAACAAGTCCTATATATTGAGCTATAAATCAATTGTGATTAATTCAAAGGTAGGGTCAAATAGCGAGGTAAGGTCACATAGGCTATCATTCATAAAAGTGTGGTCGGTAATGCAAATCAGTGCGGGAAAACACAGCTGCCGGGTATTTTACACTTCTGTATGGTCATTCATAAAAAAAGTGTTTAGGTGCGATAGCAGTGCGGAGATTTCCCGAACTAGGCAGGCGGTAGGCTTGCGGAAGCACAGGAAGCTGCCGAGTTGATACATTTCTCAGTGTTCCGCTCTGCTGCAGCTGCCTGGGAGGTCTGTGTCTCCATTAACTTAACATGGTTATCGCCACATCCAAGGGAGCGGTATTTCCCGTCCTCATACCGCTTGCGTTAATCTTTATGAATTAACATTTTGTTACATTTGTTACGATAGTCACCGCACATGGTGATAATTTATCACTCTGCTCGGGAATGTCAGCTTTTCATGCGGTAACAGCCTTTATGAATACACATTTTGCTATGTGCTCGGTAAAGTCGGCTGTTTTCAGCATTTCCGCATGCGGGAATGCTTTATGAATGATAGCCTTTGTATGTACACTTCAACATTAAGACATAAGCCCTGTACCCCTGAAAGAAAGAAATGCTACTATTTACATATAGACCCACCACCAACCTAACATGTTTCACTTTACACTTGCGCACTTTTCTCCTCTGATGAAGCCTCCAATTAAGGGGGGGGGGGGGTGAAACATGTTAGGTTGGTGGGGGGCCTATATGTAAATAGTAGCATTTCTTTCAGGGGTACAGGGCTTATGTCTTACTATTGAAGTGTACATACAAAGTGACCTTACCTCACTATTTGACCTTGATTTGATCACAATTGATTTGTAGCTCAATATATAGGACTTGTTGTTTTAATCTTAAATATTTAATAAAAAATGATGTTTTATATTTGGTAGCTTTCCTAGCAGGGCTAAAATATGTGTTTAATTTAATGATCAGGAATTGTGTTTCCTAAACGACCTGCACAGACTGCAGCAGCCACATGGAGAGTGCACATCGCACCTGCGAGTGATCAGAGGCATTTTACCCCATCCATTATTATTATTTTATTATTATTTAGAACTTCTATAGCGCAGACATCTTCCGCAGCGCTGTACAGAGTATATTGTCTCAGAGGAGCTCACACTCTAGTCCCTACCATAGTCATATGTCTATGTATGCCCTGTAGTCTAGGGCCAATTTAGAGGAAGCCAATTAACTTAGCTTTATGTTCTTGGGATGTGGGAGGAAACTAGAGTGCCTGGAGGAAACCTGCGCAGACACAGGGAGAACGTACAAACTCCTTGCAGATGTTGACCCAGCTAGGCTACGAAGTGGAGGCCCAGCGCTGCAAGGCGAGAATGCTAACCACTACGCCACCGTGCTGCCCAATCCATCTCCCGGACTCAGTGCCCTTTAACACTGATTACCCTTCTCAGGGCCGAGGCAGAGGCGAGAGAGGCTCCAGCCTCAGGGCGCAGTGTAGGAAGGGGCACCCAACTCACTCAGCTATCATTCCCCAACTGTGTTTGAAGCAGAGAGAAATAAGAAAAGGGGATACATGGCAGTGACAAGCCAGATAACTAGAAATTAAGGTGTTGGGGGCCCTGGGGCACCTCTTAGTCTAATAGCAATCAGTGTGTGACGGCTGGGGTGGGAGGGATAGAGGGGCGCACTTTGGTGTACCAGCCTTGGGTGCTGGAGGACCTTGTCCCGGCTTTGACCCTACTGCCTTCTGAACACTGCCTGGGAGGAGACTACCTTGATAAAGAGACCCTGCTTGGTCTTGAAACCTTGGATTTACCTTGCTCTGTCTGGATGTAATAAGATTTATGTGTGAAGATCTACGATGATTCTGGCTTTGCTTGATAGACTTGGTCACTAAGGGCCCGTTTCCACTAGACAAATCTGCAGGCGTTTTCTGCAGATTCGCATACCCAATAATAATCAATGGGCCTGTTTCCATGTGTCAGGAAATCTGTGCGGTGGACTGTGCAGGAAAAATCTGCACAGCAGAGCCATCAGAATTCGCACACCGCAAGGCTAGTGTGCAATTCGCTTGTAATGTAATTAATAGGTAAATCGCATGCGTTTTCGCTATGCAAATTTTGCATGCGAATTCGTGTATGTTTTCGCCTAAAATCAATGTAAAAGCACACAGGCACTGACATGGTTAAATTTGCATACGTACAAAAATACACAAAAATGCATGCGTTTTCACGTTAAAATTTGCATACAATTACTTTATATATACATCCGTATGCAAATTCGTTTACGCGTTTTCCGCAACGGCATTGCACAACACTAGTGGAAACGTAGCCTGAAGGTGTCTCCTCACCAGGCCGAGGCAGAGGCAGGAGAGGCACCAGCCTCTGAGCACACAGCCCTAAGGGCACGCTTTTTTTTTGGGGGGGGGACTTTGGAAGCTCTGCCTCAAGTGCTGGAGATCTTTGCTATGGCCCTGCACTTCGCTGCTCGCTGTATCACGCTGGGCAGTAAAGGGCTTGATCGCTTAGCAGTTCATTCATTAATCTGTACCTCTCGGTGTTACAAGTCCTACTCCATAGAGCCACATTAATCCATGCCATGCACTGATGAGGAATCAATCAGTTCAAAACAGTCTGTATGCATGTTGGATTATTTTGGCTCTGTTATATTAACAAGCTGACACATCATTGCATTCCAGCGGTTGTGGAGGTGTTATTATTATTTTTTTATCACTATTGGATTTATATAGCGCCAACATATTACGCAGCACAGGTGTAGCTAGCTTACAGGGACAACAAGGGATAATTTGCATATTTCAGCAGTGATGCATTGTGGGAGATATCTCGGAGCTCACTCCAACCTGAATTATCCCAAATACCTTCTGTTTTAGGAAAGCAAACTTTTGTTTTCCAGTTTATTCAGAGTACACTTCTTCATTTCTTCACTTTTTTCTTTTTCAGCACCAAAAAGACCCAGAAACAGTAAGAATAAGCCTCCCCTCCTGGCTGCGCACTATGAAGGTAACTGGAACCCTCCTCTGATCTCCCCAGTGATGGATATGCTGCATCGTTCAGTCTGCTTGTCAGGGAGGCCTGCCCCACTCTGGTGGTCTTCCCATTTGGCAGACTGTAATCCCCGTATTATAAACGCCCATTTATCCTAAACGCCACGCCTACTTAACTTTCTGCCGACCGCGTCACGCCGACGGGCGTGGCCGCGGCGGCAGCCTCAGGACCGCCCAACGCCGATTGGTGTAAAGTCCTGGGACTCTGTTTTGCAGGAGATCGCGCGCAGGATGCACGCGCATCTCCTGCTCGGTGGGCGGAGCGGAGCTGTTAGACGGCGTGATCGCCGTCTAATTACTGGTACAGCGCTGTGATCAGCAGCAGCGCTGTACTGGGGACAGCCGTGTGACCCGGCTGTCCCCTCCATATGCTGGGCAGTGATCGGCTGTCATAGGCTGAAGCCTATGACAGCTGATCACGCTGATTGGCTGGCGGGGGGAGGGAGGGAGGGAGCAGGGCTACAAGAAAAAAAAAATAGTCATTTTTATTGAAAAACAGTAAACATAAATATGTATTTAAAAAAAATACACACAGGGGGGGCGATCAGACCCCACCAACAGACAGCTCTGTTGGTGGGGAGAAAAGAGTGGGGGAATCACTTGTGTGCTGTGTCGTGTGGCCCTGCAGCTTGGCCTTAAAGCTGCAGTGGCCAATTTAATAAAAAAGTGCTTGGTCTTTAGGGGGGTTTAACACTGCGGTCCTCAAGTGGTTAAAGAAGCATTATCATGACAAACTGGAAAGTACCTGAGTACACATACATATGAGAGGTACAGTTGTCCCAGAGCAAAATGTACTGTAAATGCCTCTTTCCTGGATAGCCGTCACTTAACCATATATTGCAGCAGAGGCAGTATATCTACCCCCCGCTAGTGGCTATTAATGGTTCTAGGGGCGTAGATATACGCGTACCTCCGTACACTTTCTCGCCCCCCCCCACCCTTGTGCCCCCCCTTAGTACACTAATTGGTAGATGGGAACACAGTTCCCATTCACAGATCAAAGTGTCTATGATCAATGAGTATTGTACATAAACCCCCTATTAAAATTAACCCCTTACCTCCCCCACTCTCCCATAGTTACCAAACTAAAACATAAAAAAATAAAAAAAAATACATAGTTACCTATTCAACTTTTTAATATGTATGTCATGAGGGTATATTACTGTTATTTTTGCAAATATGGGCTTGTAATTAGTGACTGACGCAAAATAGAAAAAATATGCCTTTATTTCCAAATAAAATATTGTCACCATACATTGTACTAGGGGCATATTTTAAACATTGTAATAACCAGGACAAATGGGCAAATAAAATGGGTGGATTCTATTCTCCGTAGCACATTTTATTTTAAAATTATAATGGCCCCAAAATGAGAAATAATTAATTATTTTCAATTTTTTCTAATTATTCCTGTTAAAATGCATTTAGAATAAAATAATTCTTAGCAAAATGTACCACCCAAAGAAAGCTTAATTGGTGGTGAAAAACAAGATATAGATCATTTGGTTGTGATAAGTCAGGGGCAAACCCAGGATTTTCCAGGGGGGATTACTGAAAGGTCTCCCTCAGCCATGCACAATACAGTATAATAATATAGTAGGACATCATGCTGGGTACACACAGTGCAATTTCCCTGTCTGACTGACAGGATCTGATACTGAAGGTGCATACACACATCAGACTATAGTCTTTGGAAAATGAAAGATCACAGACCAATCTTACCACCCTTCATGTAGTATGAGAGCCATACCTACACAGTCTTTTCTATGGAGCTTAAAGTGAATGTTTACCTATTTAAAAATAAAAAAGTCAGATACTCACCTAAGGAGAGGGAAGGCTCGGTCCTAATGAGCCTTCCCTCTCCTCTCCCGGTGCCCGGTCCCGCGAAGGATCCCCGTGGCAGTATTCGACCAGTTCGGTCAAATACTGCCACTTCCGCAGCCGAAGGGAGCTTTCGGGAGCACTCGGGCTCCCGAAGACGGGCCGCTCCATACTACGCATGTGCGAGCGCCCTCTATGACGCACTCGCACGTGCGTAGTATGGAGCAGCCCGTCTTCGGAAGCCCAAGTGCTCCCGAAGACCTCCGAAGTCCCCGCGGTGGCGGACGCGAACGGGGGAGCCAGCGCAGCACCGAGGGCACCGGGAGAGGAGAGGGAAAGCTCATTAGGACCGAGCCTTCCCTCTCATTAGGTAAGTATCTGACTTTTTGATTTTTAAATAGGTAACCACTGGCTTTAACTCCCCATCAGAAAAAAAATCTTTGCAAGATGCTGCACACAAACATGCTGCACACACTCAAAAGATCTGTAGCTGCAAAAGATCTGTTCCTGCCAAAAATCCATTCCTGCAAATTGCAATGATAGTCTATGAGATCTGCAGAAGATTGGTCTGTGATCTTTCAGTTTCCAAAGACTATAGTCTGATGTGTGTATGCACCTTTACTTTAAAGATCACAGACCAATCTTACCACCCTTCATGTAGTATGAGAGCCATACTCTACACAGTCTTTTCTATGGAGCTGAACTCCCCATCAGAAAAAAATCTTTGCAAGATTCTGCACACACAGATGCTGTACAGACACAAAAGATCAGTATCTGCAAAAGATCTGTTCCTGCCAAAAATCCGTTCCTGCAAATTGCAATGATAGTCTATGAGATCTGCAGATCATCATACACACATGATTTAACTGACATTCATCTGCAGATCAAGCAATCATCCGCAGATCAGAAAATCCATCCTGGTGGATCTGATCTGCAGATGAATGTCAGTTAAATCATGTGTGTATGATGATCTGCAGATCTCATAGACTATCATTGCAATTTGCAGGAATGGATTTTTGGCAGGAACAGATCTTTTGCAGATACTGATCTTTTGTGTCTGTACAGCATCTGTGTGTGCAGCATCTTGCAAAGATTTTTTTCTGATGTGGAGTTCAGCTCCATAGAATAGACTGTGTAGAGTGTGGCTCTCATACTACATGAAGGGTGGTAAGATTGGTCTGTGATCTTTAAGTTTCCAAAGACTATAGTCTGATGTGTGTATGCACCTTTATTTCCTAAATGTCTGATCTGCTCCTGATCGACAATGGGATAGATCAGGAGCAGTTTGGATACAGATAATAATGAGGACAGCCGACATTGCTAAGTGAAGCATTCACCCAACAGGGCACCTGCTGTTCCATGCTCTGTACACACACTGCTGCTCCATGCTCTGTACACACGCTGCTGCTCCATGCTCTGTACACACGCTGCTGCTACATTTAAAGTCATCTGTAGCAGGGAAAGAAAGGGGGCAGTGCTGTGAGTTGCAGTATGCCTACAGATATTGTGGTGTCTCAATGTATGCCTGTCCCCAGACACTGCACTGCCCTGGTCTGAGGGGGGATTCTGGGCAGCTGTAATCCCCCCTGCGTCTGCCTATGTAAGTAGTGATACAGTTATTGGCGAATGAAAGGGAGGAGCGCTGAAATGTGAAAATTGCTCTGGTCCTCAAGAGGAAAAAAAACCTTAGTGGTGAAGTGGTTAAATTAGATTTCATTAATCTGACAACTCTGAACCTCTCACTGACAAGGTTTGGACTAGTCCATCTCCTCATGGGGTATTTTCACATTTTTCTTTATTTTCAAAAGCACCTCCTGGACAGCAGCGGTGCAGGCCAGTTGCTGCAATAGTGGCATGCCAATAGGCAGGCTGGCCGGCATCTTTATATAGGTCCTTTCTGGGGAACAATTTTGAAATCTTCCATGAGGAGATGAACTAGTCCAAAATCTGTCCATAAGCGGTCCAGAGCCATCAGATCACTACTACCTACATTAAAGGGGTTCTGTGGCATGTTTAAGAAAACACTTACCTGGGGCTTCTATATCAGCCCCCTGCAGCTGTCATGTACTGCGCCGTCCCCCTGCGATCCTCCGTTTCCTGCCGCCGGTCCCAGTCTAATTATTCCTGTAACTAGACTGCGGCTGTGCAGCCGTGCGCGTGCTCGCTCCTGCGTGCGTCGATGGGAGCTTGCGCAGTACAAGAAAACTACGTCCTGCGCCTGTGCAGTGAGCTTCCGATGATGCACGTGGGAGCGAGCATTATTCATCTAGTTAGACAAATAATTAGGTTACTTACACAGTAGGACGTTGTGCTTGATGCGACGTTAAGGTCGCACAACGCGGCCCTAACGCAACGCATATACACTTTCGCAGTGTGACGTTAAAGTCACACGTTAGAAAATATAATTACTATGGAACGAAAACGGCGCATGCAGAACATTTTAAAAAAGGACAAAAAAACATTACTGAGCATGTGCAATACAAGTAACGCAGCAGATACATCGATAAATGCACTGCATGCAGCACTTCTTAATAACGCTACACGTTACACACTAACGCAACGTGTGCACTGTGAATGTCGCACAGACTTTGCATTGCTGTGCGTTAAAGTATTTTATAACGTGCGACTTTAACGTCGCACTGTGAAAGAGCCCTTAGACTGGGAGCGGCGGCGGTGAGGGAGGATCGTAGGAGGACGGCGCGGTACATTACAGCTGCAGGGGGCCGACAGAAGCCCCAGGTAAGTGTCAGTTTTTTTGTTTTTTTAAACATACCAAAGAACCCCTTTAAAGCGGACCCAAACCAAACATTTTTTTAATTCAAAATATTTAGTTGCACCACTCTGACACATATAAATAAACACTCCTTCAAGCCTATGAGCATTTCAGTGCATGCTTTTCACCCTTATCTTTTAATAACTAGGGTTATACAGGTGGCAGCCATTAGCAATTCCTCCTTTGCCAGACACCACCTACTCCACCAGTTTGCCGGATTATTTGCCGGCAATATGAAAGGAAGGGAGGGGTTTCTCCAATAAATGGGAAAGATTTTATATTTGTCGTCATGCAGCTGAAAAGAGGCTGCTATTTATTATTATAATTTAGAAAATACATTTTATTTCTGAAATCTTGTATTTTTAATTTGGGTCCACTTTAAGTGACAGCAACATAGGAAAAAAGCAATTTACAGTGCATTTTACTCTGAAACAAATATTCATCTTTTATGTATGTGTACACAGGGATTTAAAATTTTACAGTATTTTGTGATAGTGGTGGTTTAAAGTTATTAAAAAAAACAACTTCCCACCACTTTCTGATGTCCACTAGATGGCACTGTAGTAATTATATGCTAATCTGTAGTGTATCTTCCTCCTATTCTGTTAGTCCCTGTTCCTCTCTGTTGATTGTTCATTATGTTCTGTATCTGACAGTCTCGTATGTGTCTATATGCTGTGGTGTGGAAGCAATGTTCCCTCACAAAAGTCTTGATGATATAAAGATGTATTCAGATACCCTTAGGCTACTTGCACACTAAGACGTTGCGTTAGGTACCACGTTAAGGTCGCATAACGTGCACGTAACGCAACGCCTGGTGCTCTCTGGTGTGGACGTCGGAGTGAGCCGCGTTGTGCAGCTCACTCTGGCGTCCGTGATGCCGTGATGCGCACTCTTGTGCGTATGCAGCATCACGTGGTCCCGCCGGCCAATCACCGCACAGAGCGGCCGCTCCAGGAAGTAAACACTGCACGTCACAACGTGCAGTGAATATTAATTAGACATGTGCCTGGCCGCTCTCCGCTCCTCCCCAACATGACTGCGCATGTGCAGACAGTCTAACGCGGCTTAAGCCGCTGTAACGCCGTAGCATGCTGCACTTTCGGGAGAACGTGCAGCGTTACATGTAACGCAACGTGGGCACTGTGAACAGCCCACTTGTGTTACATTGCTGTGCGTTGGGGGAGCGTTACAGGCTGCACTAACGTGCGCCTGTAGCGTCCCTGTGTGTAAGCAGCCTTAAGAAAGTGGCAATTTTTTTTGTATCACATTAAGGTAAAAATCTATGTTTACTGGTTCACAAAAGGCACATTCTGCAAAGAGTACTAAAGTATGGGGAAATCATGCTTTTTAGCTAATTTTGCTCTATGTGTCTCCCATCAGGGAAAATGTCCCTCTGTTCTTGTCGTAACAGGAAGTAGCTAGATCTTTCTCAACAGGGACAGAGATCGTAATTAAAGAGGAAATTTAGCGAAAAGGGGGAAACATAAATCAATACATTGTAAAGTGAGAAGTTAAAGTGGACCCAAACCAAACTTTTTTTTAATTCAAAATATTTAGTTGCACCACTCTGACACATACAAAGATAAATAAACACTCCTTCAAGCCTATGAGCATTTCAGTGTATGATTTTCACCCTTCTCTTTTATGACTAGGGTTATACAGGGGGCAGCCATTAGCAATTCCTCCTTTGCCGGACACCTGCTACTCCACCAGTCTGCCGGATTCTGTCCCGGCAATATGAAAGGAAGGGAGGAGTTCCTCCAATAAATGTAAAATATTTTATATTTGTCATCATGCAGCTGAAACAAGGCTGCTATTTATTATTATAATTTAGAAAATAGATTTTATTTCTGAAATCTTGTATTTTTAATTTGGGTCCACTTTAAACTATACAAGAGAGATCAAGAAATGATTGATATTCGCCACTTGTTCATATTGTTTGATCCACAATCAGCCTGCAGGTCATCATCTTTACTACTGACAGAAATGGAAAAAACAGACAGCACCAACTGCCATTATCTATAACCACTCCCCCTAGTAATGCGATAGGCTAAAAAGTTGTTTGTTTGTTTTTATACATATACACATATGCACAGAGGGATACTGGTTGCTTGGCAGTTGGAAACAGCTGTTATTTCCCACAATGCAACAAGGTTCACAGACAGGAAATTGTCAGGACCTTGGTCATGACGTCACACTGTGGGGGGGGGGGGGGGCTTCACCACAATATCAGCCACACAGACCCCCCTGGTGATGTATTTGAGAAAAGGAAAAGATTTCTCATGGGAAAGGGGATATCAGCTACTGATTGGGATGAAGTTCAATCCTTGGTTATAGTTCCCCTTTAACAATACCTTTTCTGAGCACTGAGGCAGAGTTAGAGACCCCACCACCATATTTTATTGCCGTCCCTTATTTCTTCTCCCCGGTACCACCAAGGTTAATCCTGAAGGTCCATGAAAGTCCCAGAAGAAGGAAGTGAGAGAAGGTCTTTAAGAAAGTGACATAGAAAGCATTAAAACCAGAAAAGGCACATCCTAACCACGTTATACTAGACCAAAATATATATATTTACCTGTTTGTTGGGCTCTCACTATATAATGTATTGCCAACCTCTCATAGATTCATAGAAGGTTTACTGACAGTTGTAAAGTGTAATTGCAGCGAATCACACAGAATCTATAAACGATACAGATCCAGAGCCAGAGGTGGCCTATATTATACACTTCCCCGGAGTCCTGCCTTAGGTTTCATCATACAGCCTCACTTTAAAGAGGAACTTCAGCCTAAACAAACATACTGTCATTAAGTTACATTAGTTATGTTAATTAAAATAAATAGGTAATATAATCTCTAACCTACCCTGTTTTAAAAGAACAGGCAAATGTTTGATTTCATGAGGGCAGCCATCTTTTTGGTTGAAAGGAGGTGACAGGGAGCATGAGGCACAGTTCCAACTGTCCTGTGTGCTGATCACCCCTCCCAGTTTCTAGGCAACGTGAATAACAACATAGGAAATTCCTTCATGCTTTGCACAGCATCAGGGAAAAAAAGCCCGGGCAGTTTTCTTTGATGGGTGGAGCTTAGCTAAAAATGCAGCTAAAAATGATGCTTTGGTAAGAAAAACAAAGTTCTGATGCTGTGAAACTGTTAAAGAAACACCAAGCCTTTTCAGTTCTGCTGAGTACATTTTTAGTCCGGAGGTTCACTTTAAAGTGTACCCGAGCCAAAGCTTGTGCACAAAATCATATACCTACCTTAAGAGAGGGAAGCCTTAGGATCCTATTGAGGCTTCCCTCTCTAGTCTAACGTCCCACGTCGTTGAGCGCGGCACCCGTTAGGCATTGTCGCTAATCACATTGGGGCCACGCAACTCCTCTTCCTCCAGCGTGGCCACGCAATAGCCAACCGAGCCCGCCTCCGTGCGTGCAGTAAGACGGAGCAGCGGACTCTATGCTACTGCCCATGCGTGGGCAGAGGAAGAGGAGCTAAGTATCTGATTTTGAGCCTGAGCTTCGGCTCAGGTTCACTTTAAGCCGCATGTACAACCACCATATGCCCGCAGTGCTTCCATATAACACCTTTCCCTCTTGTCTGTCTACAGTGAAGGTATCAAAGGAAAGGTCCCAGACAGAAGCAGGTAAGTAGCTTGTAGGCACATATGTTTTTCTCTTATCAGATATACTGAGTATAGACCTCTAACATTCATTCTTGCAGATAGCAATGGCGCCATCCTGCCCTGGATCGAGGTCCCACGCAACTCCACCAGCCCCCTGAGATATGACGAAGAAAGGAGAGAGTTCATAGTCATCCACAAAGGACTGTATTACCTGTACTGCCAGGTGAGTGGAGACCCCCCCTGCTAAATGACATATTGGCCACTTCTCTCCATCACTTTGTTTAGTTCTTTATAGTCCTACCCTCACCACCATCATTGCTTCTAACCCCTCACCTTCACCTCTATCATTCCATCCTACTCCTACCATCTCCTCTATCATTTCTCTTCCAACCCCTCACCATCACTTCCATTATTCCATCCTACTCCTACCATCTCCTCCATCATTCCATCTTACACCTACCATCTCCTCCATCATTTCTTCCAAACTCTCACCATCACCCCATCATACTCCTACCATCTCCTCTATCATTTCCCTTCCAACCCCTCAACATCACTTCCATCGTTCCATCCTACTCCTGCCATCACTTCCATCATTCCATCCTACTCCTGCCATCTCCTCCATCATTCCATCCTACTCCTGCCATCACTTCCATCATTCCATCCTACTCCTGCCATCTCCTCCATCATTCCATCCTACTCCTGCCATCACTTCCATCATTCCATCCTACTCCTGCCATCTCCTCCATCATTCCATCCTACTCCTGCCATCTCCTCCATCATTCCATCCTACTCCTGCCATCACTTCCATCATTCCATCCTACTCCTGCCATCACCTCCATCATTTCATCCTACTCCTACCATCATTCCATCTTACACCTACCCTCACCACCATCATTGCTTCTAACCCCTCACCTTCACCTCTATCATTCCATCCTACTCCTACCATCTCTATCATTTCTCTTCCAACCCCTCACCCTCACTTCCATCATTCCATCCTACGCCTACCATCTCCTCCATCATTCCATCCTACTCCTGCCATCTCCTGCATCATTTCATCCTACTCCTACCATCATTCCATCTTACACCTACCATCACCACCATCATTGCTTCTAACCCCTCACCTTCACCTCTATCATTCCATCCTACTCCTACCATCTCTATCTTTTCTCTTCCAACCACTCACCATCACTTCCATTATTCCATCCTACTCCTACCATCTCCTCCATCATTCCATCCTACTCCTGCCATCTCCTCCATCATTCCATCCTACTCCTGCCATCACTTCCATCATTTCATCCTACTTCTGCCATCTCCTGCATCATTTCATCCTACTCCTACCATTATTCCATCTTACACCTACCCTCACCACCATCATTGCTTCTAACCTCTCACCTTCACCTCTATCATTCCATCCTACTCCTACCATCTATGTAATTTCTCTTCCAACCCCTCACCATCTGTCACGATCGGTGTAGCAGAGAGGGTCTGATTCTCGGTGATCTGCAGTATCACTGGGAATATAGATATATATCCGATTATTGATGATCTGCAGTATCACCGCTAAACCGATATAACGCTAACCTCTGAACACCTGAGTAGTGTGAGTGCTTGGTGCAACAGTAATACCGTGAGGACTAAGCATCAGAAACAAGTGCCGTACTGTATGAAGTACTGCAGCAATACAGATTCCTTCCGAAGGCCTGGACTCTCCCGGGGGAGGAGTCAGGCGGAGCATAGGAAGGACAGAACGTGAGTGACACCTAGGAGAGGGCGTCATTAACAGATCTGGGAACTGCCTCTAACAGCAAGGTCAGTTCTCGAAGTCGGGCAAGCCAGGTTGTAACACACGGACAGATACAGTACAGATACAGAAAGCAGAGGCGGAGTCTAATAAACAGGCAGGGTTCGGCAACAGGGTATCAGAAATATCGGGGTACAAGATCAGAATACAGAAGAATAGTAACAAGCATGGGGAACCTGAGGAGCGAGTTCCCAATGAATACAGGATGGGCCCTGAGGCAGCAAATACAGAGCTGGCCCTGTGGAGCAGGTGCCCAACAAATACAGAGCTGGCCCTATGGGGCAGGTGCCCAGCAAATACAGAGCTGGCCCTGTGGAGCAGGTGCCCAGCACATACAGAACTGGCCCTGTGGAGCAGGTGCCCAGCACATACAAGGCATGAACTATCTCCTAGTGATAGAGATAGTTCTCAGGGTCGGGAAGGCCAGGTCGGCAACTCACAGACAAACAAAGTACAGGATCAGAAGACAGAGGCAGAATCAGGGGCAAGCGGAGGTTGGCAACGGAGTATCAGAAAGGCAAGGTACAGAGTCAGATATCAGGAGAGTAGTCAGACAGGCAGGAAGTCATAACAGATAATCACAATCAAACTAGTACTTTAAGCTATCAACAGAATCTAGCTAAGTGTAGGATTACAGCTCCAGCTGGTCCCGGCACACTTTCGGATCTGACTAAGGGTCTGCGTGCTACCACGAAGTGATTGCAACGACAGGCAACCAGCAACTGACCAAGCAGCAGAATATATAGTTGCTGGACACTGCCGCCCCGCCCGAACCATTCAGCCAATCATGAGTCCTGCAGGAATCAGCTGACCTTCCTGATCAGCTGACACTTCCCCTGCTAGTATAAAGGTCCTGGATTCAGGCCCGCGCGTGCATAGCTCTCCATCTGCCTAAGTGCACTAACAGACCCAGCCACACCAAGCACACGCTGCTGCATGCATACAGCCGCTTTGCTGTCAGGACATGCGGCGGCTTTTCTGCGTTCCACCACACACCCAGACGCGAGCAACCGCCGCGTAGGACGCGGAGTCAGCCGCCCAGCTCTTGGCACACGCGGCGGCTTTCCGCGTTTCCTCACACCATCACTTCCATTATTCCATCCTACTCCTATCATCTCCTCCATCATTCCATCCTACTCCTGCCATCACCTCCATCATTTCATTCTACTCCTACCATCATTCCATCTTACACCTACCATCTCCTACATCATTTCTTCCAAATTCTCACCATCACCCCATCATACTCCTACAATCTCCTCTATTATTTCTCTTCCAACCCCTCACCATCACCTCTATAATTCCATCTTAATTCTACAACCATCTGCATCATTTCTTCTAACCCCTCACCACCACCTCCATCATTCCATTCTACTCCTACCATCACATGCATAATTTCTTCCAACCCCTGACCATCACCTCCATCATTCCATCCTACTCCTACCATCTCCTCTATCATTCCATCCTGCTCCTACCATCACCTGCATCATTTCTTCCAACCCCTGACCATCTCCTCCATCATTCCATCCTACTCCTGCCATCACTTCCATCATTCCATCCTACTCCTGCCATCTCCTGCATCATTTCATCCTACCATCATTCCATCTAACACCTACTATCTCCTGCATTTCCAAACTCTCACCATCACTCCATCATACTCCTACCATCTTCTCTATCATTCCATCCTACTCCTACCATCTCCTCCATCATTCCATCCTACTCCTACCATCATTCCATCTTACACCTACTATCTCCTGCATTTCCAAACTCTCACCATCACCCCGTCGTATTCCTGCCATCTCCTTTATCATTTCTCTTCCAACCCCTCACCATCACCTCTATAATTCCATCTTACTTCTACCACCATCTGCACCATTTCTTCCAACCCCTGACCTTCATCTCCATCATCCTATCTAATGTCTACCATCATCTGCAATATTTATTCCAACCCCTGACCATCATCCTATCTAATGCCTACCATCATCTGCATCATTTCTTCCAAACTCTTACCATCACCTCCATCACCAATCTATCTTACTCCTATCATCACCTCCATCATTCCATCCTACTCCTACCATCACCTGCATCATTTCCTATAACCCCTCCCAATCATCTCCATCATCCTATCGTACTCCTACCATCACCTGCATCTTTTCTTCCAGCCCCTCACCATCACCTCCATCATTCCATCGTACTCCTACCATCACCTCCATAATTTCTTCCAGCCCCTCACCATCATCTCCATCATTCCATCTTACTTCTACCATCATATGCATCATTTCTTCCAACCCCTCACCATCATCTCCATCATTCCATCTTACTCCTATCACCTGCACCATTTCTTCCATCCCCTCACAATCATCCGATCTAACACCTACCATCACCTGCATAATTTCTTCCAACCCCTCACCATCACCTCCATCATTCCATCTTAATCCTACCATCACCTGCATCATTTCCTCTCACCCCTGGCCATCACTTCCATCACCACATCATACTCCTACCATCTATTCTATCATTCCATCCTACTCCTACCATCACCTGCATCATTTCTTCCAACCCCTCACAATCATCTCCATCATCCCATCGTACTCCTACCATCTCATCCATCATTACATCCTACTCCTGCCATCACCTCCATCATCCCATCTTACTCCTACCATCACCTCCATAATTTCTTCCAGCCCCTCACAATCATCTCCATCATCCTATCTTACACCTACCATCTCATCCATCATTACATCCTACTCCTGCCATCACCTCCATCATCCCATCGTACTCCTATCGTCACCTGCATCATTTCTTCTAACTACTCACGATCACCTTTATAATTCCATCTTAAGCCTTCCCCAACTCCTACATCATTTCTTCCAACCCCTCACCATCAACTCCATCCATCTTACTCCTGCCATCACCTGCATCATCTTTCCAACCTCTCACCATCACTTTCATCATTCCAACCTACTCCTCCCATCACCTGCATCATTTTTTTCCAACTCCTCACAGTCATCTCCATTCTTCCATCTTATTCCTATCATCTCCTCCATAATTTCTTCCATCATGCTTACAGTCTAAGACATGAACTGACACGGATTACAGTAGCAAAGGAAGAAGGCCCTGCTCCACTTGCTTACAAAATAGAGGAAGAAAGATATTATGAAACAGAGGATAGAGTAGATGGAGAAGAGGACCTGTCCCACCACACTTGGTGGTGGGAGAACACAGGTTATACTTAGTAAGTCAAAGTGAAGGTTAAGTTGACTATTCGTTGACTATATATCGATAAGTAGCTTTGGAGGGACTATTTGAACAGGTTTAAGGCGAGGGAACATCTTATGGGAAGAGAATGCCCTTTAATGGGGCAGCCCATGAGATATCTTGTAGCTATGCATGAGGAATGGTTATAATGCTAGGCATACACAGCTCATTTTTGAGCCAGCTCGATAGATCATTTCCGACATGTCCGATCTCCTGCCCGATGATTTCGTCGCTCGATTCTGGATTGCAGTGAATGGAAAAAAGATAAGAAAAACGAGCTGAAGATAATACAATTGGCTGCGGAATCGAGCGGTGAAACGATCGAACGGGAGAATCGAGCGGCAAAAACCCAGCATATGTGTATGCCCAGCACAAGTTCATCAATCCTTGTTATGTTTTTGTGATTAATTGTGCCATGTTGTATTTACACCACTTAATAAGTTATTGTGAAGCATAATATGCTGGCATTTTATAAATAAAGGATAATAATATTAAAAAATAACTTATTATGTCAGCTGATGTGGTCCAGAGGTACTGCCCCTGACTTGGAAGCATGAGGTCATGAGTTTGACTCCAAGGTCAGAGGGAAAAAAAAAAATAACAACATGGTGCTACATCATAAGTGACTCATATGAATATCGACTCTTATGAATCAAAGGTTGTCATAATGTCTTTCCCCACAGGTCCATTTCAATGAGGATCGCAGCAGCTACATTAAGTTGGACCTCCTCCTCAACAACAACCTGATATTTCGCTGCCTTCAAGAATTTTCTGCTACTGCTGCCAGCATCCATGACCCCAAGGTAAAGACCTGCAGTGTCTCCGGGCTCGTCATCCTTAACCCTGGCTCCTCCCTTCGTATCCACACCCTCCCAAGGGCCATCTTGAGAGGAGATGCCATCCTCACCTACTTTGGGCTCTTCCAGGTGCACTGAGATCTCACCTTCCAGCCTGGAGAAAAAAAGGAACAATCTCCCATTTCTTCATGAATTCCGTTAGCCCAAACCCACTCTCCAGGTACCAAAGGTCAATTACAATACTCCAATCGTGTCCTTCAGGAAGCCAGTACCCAGAATGCACTGTGAATAAGAGACAAGAAAAGGGCTTGAGGCCTCACCATATATGGAGAGATTATCACAGCACTGAAAATGTTTACCAGTTTTTGTAAGGGGGGTGTGTGTGGGGGGGGGAGGACAATGGACAAACCACTAAGTTGCAATACAGAATCGTCAGTTCCCACAGCGCGCAGCTAAAGAGGAAACTGATGGAGGAGAATATGTAATGCAAGGCCAAAGTCAACAACAGATCCCCGTTCTAAACTCTATGAAAAAATGATAAACATGTTTTGAAAATACAAGTCAGCAGTTTTAAAAACCACACTGACAAATGGATGCAAGCCGGAAAAAGTCTTTTTGTAGGAACTGCTCGAGAAAAATGTGAAATAATGGACTTTATGGTACAATGCGAACATTAAAGTGTTAGTGCCCTGTATACTTAAAGCCCAGCTTTGCCCAAAATTCAACAAGGCAAATTCTAACAGCGATCCGGTGATAAGGAAAGCACTGGCAGCGTAAGCCAGCGGCCCATTTGGGAGATCAAAATCGATTTTTGTTTGGCGATCGTTAGATATTTTTTGCCTAACTCAGGTGATAAAATTAAGGATAAATAGTTCATCAATGATAGGAACCAAAAGTAAACATCACAAACAAAGCAGATTGTCCAAATGATGGTGCTATTGTTGAAGAAAAGTTGCCAGCAGATGTATTTGGCTAGTTTGCTGGCATGCTTTAATCCTTACTTGCTAGCAAGCTACTCCTGTGTGGACAGATCACAGACAAATCATTCCAGCTCGTAGCCTATGTCTCACTACTCTACAAGCAAGAGGAGGGGGGAGAGAAACATTGTATGCGTAATTCCTAGACTAGAGCTTATATATTACAGACAGGATTATTATCCTGATTCAAAAATTCCTATCTATAAAATACAAGCTCTTGTTTATTGGCTAATTAAAAAAAAAAACAACAACAAACAGCAAGCTTTCAACTTGTAAGCCTTCATCCAACGTTATTCCTGGTGACTGACAATGTTAGAACATACAATCAGAAGGAGGTAGAGATAATGTGTTTGCACATATAAGTGTCACCCAGATACATTAATTACAAAGGATCTTGCAAGGATTGTGAGGTATTTCCGGCAGATAGACAAAACCCTTGGTTTAGTTAACGCCTACATAGACTCAAGCTAACATGGAAAGTTTTTTATAGCCCCTATCCTGTTCACTGTATTACTGTATGGTGCTGGAGCCTGGAAACAGTTAACTGTATGTTACTATGAAAAACAGGAAAATGGGTAGTCAGGCTACATTTCTCAGCATCCTTGCATTATAGTAGACACCATGGGCTCGATTCACAAAGCGGTGCTAACCCAGTTAGAGACTTTAGGCATGATAACCATTGCACCACGCTGGTGAAAAGCCAGTTTAGGTGTGATAAGTTTAGGCGTGATAAGTTTAGATACATTTAGATCGCGTGCAAAGTCCCGCACGCAAAGCAGCGCCATTAAACTCTATGCGAAGTGCACCAAACTTTGCTAGCGCAAAACTTTTGATCAGCTGTGCACTGCGGTGCTAACCCAGTTGGTGCTATAGTTATCACGCCTAAACTTATCACGCCTAAACTTATCACACCTAAACTTATCATGCCTAAACTGAGTTTAGGCGTGATAAAGGGCTTTTCACCAGCGTGCTAACTGTTAGCATCGCTTTGTGAATCAGGCCCCTAAACTTATCACGCCTAAACTTATCACGCCTAAACTTATCACACCTAAACTTATCACACCTAAACTTATCACGCCTAAACTGAGTTTAGGCGTGATAAAGGGCTTTTCACCAGCGTGCTAACTGTTAGCACTGCTTTGTGAATCAAGCCCCATGTGTCCCTGAGGAGGCGGAACATGTATTTCACAGGAAGTAGGTGGGGAGTGGCTGTTAGACCTCAGTCTGCTAACAGGAAACTCGCCAGATGGCTTAGAATAATTGCCTTGTTCAGTTTTGGGGTAAGCTAGGCTTTAACCGCACGCGAGTATAAGTACACTAACAGTGTGAGCATGGAAGCCACCATTTAATCCGAACACATATAAATATATCTATATATTCAGCAATTTAATAGCTAAACTTGTTATCAAACAAAGGCCAGTCGCCTATAATCCTTGTTTATATGATATGCTCACTGTCTCCCACTCCCTTAGCTGAAATTTCATATTAGGCTTACGATGGGCGTGTCTGCTTTCGCTGCTAAAATGGGAGAGGAAATAGAGAAAAGAGTGAGTGACGGCCTGAAGCACTGAATCCAATACAAAGCACTAACAGGATCTCTTGTAAAGGGGGAGGACGCAGTGAACTAGTAAAGGGTCCTTTGAATCACTCTTTGACTTTCTATAATGCTCCTCCTATAAAGGGGGCTGGCAATCTTGCTGCCACGCCTTTGGCTATCCAGTAACTTAGAGCCCCGTCCTGGGATAATGGAGGGATCTACTGAAGGGGAAGAGAACCTGGCTAGCAGAGTTGCCAAATCACTCCTTTAACTACTGACAAGCCTACAAGTGTGTACACATGCACAAGTCCTGCCACCTGCAGGGATCAGGGCGGAGTTCTGTACAGATGCATTTCTAGCCTGCAGTCTAGCAACACATCCTGTTGCTATGGGGGGCGGAGGAGGGGTGGGGCATCAACCGGAAAAGAAGAAGGGGTAAGGAGGACAATAATGGCCTTGGCCGGCGGTCAGACCTCAATGTCTAATGGTCTACCTCCCTCCCTTATACAGTTCCCCGGTGTCTAGTGGTCCTCCCTCCCTCCTCTATACAGTTCCCTGGTGTCTAGTGGTCCCTCTCCCTCTAGCACTTGGCTTCCCTGGGGGTCTCGTGCTCTCCTTCCACTATAGCATCCCTGGTGGTTTAGTACTTCTCCCCCCCCCCCCAAAAAAAAAATATATATGGCTCCTCCGGTCTCCATTGATGTGTATCCATCCTCTACAGCTCACAAGGGCCGGTTACAGGTGCAATGGGGCCCCAGGGCAAAAGTAGCCCCCCCCCCGAAAAAAAAAAGCTGAAAGATGCAGCCACATGACATGAAGCACCCCAGCCGTTGGAGAGAATGGTAAACTCTGTGGGCGGGGCTAGCAGTCTCTTGACATGAAGCACCCCAGCCGTTGGAGAGAAAGGTAAACTCTGTGGGGCGGGACTAGAAGTCTCATGCTCCTGATTGGATGCTTGAATGGAATGTTCTGTAACTCCACCACTTTTCTCCATCATTCCCCTTCAGTAAATCCTTCAGAAATCACACATCAGCTGCACAGTTTTTGATTGTGTGATTAGTGAGCTAACATGGCAAAGAATGGCATGGACTCCAAGCGTCCTCTTAGCTGTCATTGGCTGGGACTTGTCACATGGGGAGGAGGTGTCTCCACTGCAGAAATCAGAAGTGACTTTCATCGTTAGCATAACTCATCATAACACATTCTGCTCACTGAGGTGAACTAAAGATCATAAGGTGCTAACCCACACCTCTAGGTAGCCACACACGATACAATATAAGCATCTGATTTAACAGCAATTCGATAAAAACGATCAGTTGTACAGAAAAATCGAATGCTTTTTTTCTTTTTTGGTCGAGAATTTCCCCCCCCTTTTTTTTATATATATAAAACTTAATTGGGAGTGGCGTAAACTTCTGTACAATTTTTCAGAAGATTGAAAGGCGTAGGATAGATGGTAAAATTCTTGATTTATAGACTATATATATCCGGCAAATTAAAAAATAAAGTTTTACTCACCTGGAGCTTCTTCCAGACCCTAAAAATCTGTAAGGTCCCACAGCGGCGTACATATGTAATCGCTGCAGGGAGACTGGGGCGCAGGATACAGCCGGTATACGGCTTATCTTGCTCCTGCACAAGTCCCAGCGGCGTTAAATACTATTCCCCCTCCAGGTCCTTGTGGATGGTGCAGAATGATGTAATTTGGCTGCCAGCTACTGCTGGCGGCCGAATTATAGCGTTTTAAAATGTAACTTCTGCTTCGCCTTCTGACAGCGCCGAAGTTACTCAGTGTGCGCCAGAATCTCCTGCGCTGTGATTACAGCTCTCGCCCACCGCGTGGTTCTGCCATGAGCCAGGCCTCCGCTTTCCCCTCCATAAAATCGTAACCCACGGCTGGGTCAGGATCTCTTGCACGGGCACGCCTCTAGTGATCGTGCTCCTGGCAGCGGGAGTACTCTATGCTTGCGCAGTTCAATCCTCTCTAAGGCATGCAGGGCCGGTTCTCTCATGAAGCAAGGTGAAACATTTGCATCAGGCGCATGGTTTAAAGGGGCAGCATGTTTGTACTGTGTTTACACTAACAGCATGCAGTCAGAGTAGGAGGCGAGAGGAGAGTGAGGTGAACAGGTCATCATTGGGGAAAAGCAGCTTGTTGTGCTGTGTGAGGAGTCTGACAGTGAGTGAGGAGGGGGGAGACAGGAGAGCAGCAGTGTATCATGTGACTTGTACAGCAGAATGGAGGAGGTGGCACTGCTGTGCTGACTGAGGAGGAATGGAGTGGCTGAGGGTGAGCAGTTTGTCAGAGACTCACCTCCAGCCAGTGTGCTATTGTATTGAGCTGCAGCATGTCATGTGAGAACATTAAATGCAGCAGAGTAAATTGTCGGGTGATCATTCCAAATCGGGGGGGGGGGGTACATACTGACATGTTTGCTTCAGGCAGCAAAAAGTCTAGAACCAGCCCCGAAGGCACGCCTCACGCCCGCGCATGCGCAGAAGGTCTTGACCCGGCCACAGGACGCAATCTTACGGAGGGGAGAGCAGAGGTCTGGCTCAGAGGGGAACTGCGCCATGGGACCTAAAAGACTTCTAGGGGCTGGAAGAACCCCAGAATGGAACTTTTCTTTTTTTTATTTGCCGAATGTATCCTTTAAGCAAACATTGTTTTATCGTGTGTGGCCACATTAACCTGTTCCTGAGGTGGTATAAAAAAAATGAGATACTTACCTAAGAAAAGGGAAGCCTCTGGATCCTGTAGAGGTTTCCCATGTTCGTGGGCGTAACTAGAAATTACTGGGCCCCCCTGCAAACCTTTCCCCTGCACACTGAATAGGGACAGTCTACAAATCTGTGTCTACAAAACTTTGTATGATTCCTTATCAGTGGCTGAGCAGATGCAGTCATTGGAACAATTAAGCAGAGTGTAGAAAGTTTTTTCTCTCCTTGCCTTAGTTGTCAGTCTCTGAGGACAGGGCCCCTGTGGCTTTTGGGCCCCCCTGCGGCTACATCCCTTGCAGGGTCTATTGTTACGCCCCTGTCCTCGTGGTGACCACTGCTGCCATGCGTGGACAGCCAGAACATATCAGACAAAAGCTTGTTGGATATGTTCACATGGCTGCACTGGGTAAAAGTGCAGCCGTACTGTGTCTGCGCGAATATGTCCATGCCTGCGCATAACGTCAAAGACGCTCATATACAAGCAGCTACAGGTTAGTGCAAAGGCACGGCCATACTCACGCTTGCGCAATATGGCCACGCTTGTGCATGAAGTAGAGCGCAGGCGCGAACTTCAAGAGTGACCCAGGCAGTGGCGGTGGTCTGAAATAGGAAGTGGAATCCAGAGGCTTCCCTCTTAGGGAAGTATCTATTTTCTTTCTTATTCTATGCCACCTCTGGTTCTCTTTAAAGTGAACCTAAATTAAACTGAAAAAAAGAGTTTCACTTACCTGGGGCTTCTACCAGCCTCCTGCAGACGTCCTGTGCCCGCACCATCCTGGAACGATCCTCTGGTCCCCCGCCGCAGCTAAGTTTTGGTTTCCACCGCCTGGCCAGTCAATGGTCACTGCGCAGCCCTGGCCACGCGCATCCTTGCATCGCCGGGAGTGTCCTGCGCAGGCGCAGTACTCAGAAATCTCATACTGCGCCTGTGCAGGGAGCTTCCGGCAACACGAAGGCGTGCGTGGCCAGGGCTATGCAGGCGCAGTGGCCATTGAATGGCCAGTCGATGGAAACTGAAACTTAGCCGTGGCGGGGGACTGGAGGAACGTTCCAGGACGGTGCAGGCACAGGACGTCTGCAGGGGGTGGTAGCAGCCCCAGGTAAGTGAAACTCTTTTTTTCAGTTTGATTTAGGTTCACTTTAAGTCAGATGGAATAGAAAAAGAAAGAATTTATAAACTACATATTTTTATCCGTACTCCTCTGATTACAGTCCTTTTCCTCCAAGATCCAGATTAAAAGCAAACCTGTATCAAACATGTGCTCAATAAAAATGCACATACAGATATCATAAGTGATAAGAACTTGCCTGCTGTCTTTTTTATTTACCTATGGACATGAAATCTGTAAACAGTGTTCAGGGGCACAGGAAGTGTGTCTATGCATTTGACTTCCTCAGTAAACGTGAGATTGACTTTTGGTTCCTCTGAAATGTTTGACTTCCATAATTTTTTATTACTGTAGTAGTTTGTAAACGAAACCAGGAATATAATTGGTTTCATGTTTTTTTGGTCACTGTATATATGTATGAGCACTAATAAGGTCTAGTTCCTCCACACCACCCTGACTGACCAGCTAGCCAGTGGTTTGGCTTTACTTTGTTGTGGTGAGTGGAGATACGACCTAGAGTTCCCTGATCGATCACTGCACCACAAACCAGCCGACCGGCGAGATTTTGTATGTTTTAAAGTGCGAGGTATCCTTAAAGAGACTGTGTAACAAAATGTTCAGCCTTATTTATTCTATCCTATAAGTTCCTATACCTGTTCTAATGTGGTCTGGCTTACTGCAACCTTTTCTAGTTGCACTGTCTCTGTAATATATATCTCTGTAATATATCTAATCTTCTTTTCTTTGTCAAGCTTTTTTTCGACACAGGGAGGAATGTGCTGCCTCTGCTGTGACAGGGAGAAGTTATGCACGCCCCCCTCTGCTCCGCTGTGTGTATGAGTCACAGGCAAGGTCTCTATTCACAACCAGCCTGTCTGAGGCTCACCGAGCTGTGACCTTGTGAACAGCCGTGAGTGCAGAGAGATCAGTGCAGAGCTCAGACAAGCAGCCAAGGCAACACTGGGAGTAACATTCCAGCAGTCAAGTCAGGCTTGAGAGGAGCCACTGCAAACAGGCACCTGCTCTGATGATGTATTTCCTGTTTGGCGGGCATCTTCATTGTTTACAAAAACAATGAATAAAACAGTGATTTTATCACCAAGAAAGCAGCGGGGAGCAGCAATACACAGTACAGATTCTCTTTAAAGGGACCTGGGAGACAGTTACACCCCCCCTCCCCTCCATGAAACACTGTTTGGAGTGGGGGGAGGGGGATAAACAAGGACCCTCCCAGTCTCTCTTTCTCCTGGTTTGATTGGTATACACACATACAGTATTACTTTTAATAATAAAGGAGATTATGTTTTAGTACCCTTATAGGGCTATGTAGTCCCCTAATAGACCTAAGGTTTGGTATACAGTTCCCCTGGTACATCCTTTGGACAGTTTTCAGCCCTATTACTGAAATTACACGGCAAAGAGAGACATTCTTTTATTGAAGTTATTGAAATGACACGGCAAAGAACGCTACTCTAATAGGATGATCAATAGACTAGACTAATTTCAGCAGGAAATTGAATCACAACATGACTGGACACACTGGAGGAAAGCGGAACCGTAAATTAAGACAGAATTGGATTGAGCACATGACATGCGCTGGTAATAAATGGGCAAGCTGTATGACAGGAAACATTGCGTAATGTCACGCAGAAATAACTACAAAGACTCGAAAGCAGAAGTGTGACTTCCGTGGAAAACCGACTGGTTCCATCACCCTCTTATCAAACATTACCTATCATTTGTGTAACTCAAAAAGCCAACTTTTCTGGTCACTGTTAGTGTAATTTAAAGGAGTACTCCAGGTACAAAAACTACCCCCAATAAGTAGGCAAAATGGACAACCGATGTTACCTAAGTTGGGTTCTTGCTTTTGTACATACCTGTATCTAGAAGAATACAGAATGTTTTAGCAGCACGGGGGCACTTTTTAGAGGCCAATTGCCCAAACTGCAACCCAAAACCCACTTATTTACAGTGGGATGCGAAAGTTTGGGCAACCTTGTTAATCGTCATGATTTTCCTGTATAAATCGTTGGTTGTTATGATTAAAAATGTCAGTTAAATCCTACTAATATAATAAATGGGAAAGTTCGGATGTTTGGATGTTTAGATGTTTGGATGTTTGTTACTCGATCACGCAAAAATGGCTGAACGGATTTGAATGAAATTTGGCACACACATAGTACATTACCTGGAATAAAGTATAGGATACTTTTTATTCCCATAACCAAAAAGGGGTGGAGACAAATGCAAATTTCACTGGAAAATGTAAACTGCAGCCATTCTTACACTGTTAATGGTAGGGTTCTCAAACTTTGCACAGTTGGTCGCTGGGTGACTTGGATTAATATTCAGAAAGGTGGGTGGAGTCTATAAAAGCCAATCAAAATTAACCTATTGATTTTCAAGGGGAATATTTACATTGCTGCCATTCTTGCACTGTTAATGGCACAAGCCTCAAACCTGGTACAGTTGATCATTGGGTGACTAGGGTTCAATTTCAGAAAGGGGGTGGAGCCACAAACAGCCAGTTAGATTTGTTTCATTCCAATGCAAATTATTGATGCCAAACACTGCAAAGCTCACAAACGTAATTGAGTAATTGATTCATTGTGTGTAAGGGTTAGAAAAGTGGGCACAGCCAACACCAGCCAAATACATAAGCGGGCAACGCCGGGTCATAAGTGGGTGGAGACAAATACAAATTTTACTGGGAAAATGTAAACAGCAGGCATTCTTGCACTGTTAATGGTAGGGTTCTCAAACTTTGCACAGTTGGTTACTGGGTGACTAGGGTTAATATTCAGAAAAGTGGGTGGAGCCTACAAACGGCAATCAAAAATTACCTATTGATTTTTCAGGGGAATATTTAATTGCTGCCATTCTTGCACTGTTAATGGCACAAGCCTCAAACCTGGTACAGTTCATCATTGGGTGACTAGGGTTTAAATTTATAAAAGGGGGTGGTGCCACAAACAGCCAATATGATTTGTTTCATTTTAATGCAGGTTATTGATGCCAAAGACCGCAAAGCTCACAAACTTGGTCATTGAGTAATTGATTAATTGTGTGTTAGGGTTAGGAAAAGTGGGCGCAGCCAGCACCTGCAAAATACATAATCGGGCAATGCCGGGTCATCAGTAGGCGGAGACAAATGCAAATTTCACTGAGAAAATGTAAACTGCAGCGATTCTTACACTTTTAATGGTAGGGTTCTCAAACTTTGCACAATTGGTCACTGGGTGACTGGGATTAATATTCAGAGAAGTGGGTGGAGCCTACAAAAGCCAATCAAAATTCACGTATTGATTTTCAGGGGGAATATGTAATTGCTACCATTCTTGCACTGTTAATGGCACAAGCCTTAAACCTGGTACAATTGGTCATTGGGTGACTGGGGTTCAAATTCAGACACAGGGGTGGAGCCACAAACAGCCAATCAGATTTGTTTAATCTCAATGCAAATTATTGATGCCAAAGACTGCAAAGCTCACAAACTTGGTTATTGAGTAATTGTGTGTTAGGGTTAGAAATAGTAGGCGGAGCCAACACCAGCCAAATACATACCTGAACAATGTTAGGAAATAAGTGGGTGGAGAAAAATACAAATTTCATTGCGCAAATGTAAACTGCAGCCATTCTTACACTGTTAATGGTAGGGTTCTCAAACTTTGCACAGTTGGTCACAGTTGGGTGACTGGGATTAATATTCAGAAAAGTGGGTGGAGCCTATAAAAGCCAATCAAAATCCACCTATTGATTTTTAAGGGGAATATTTAATTGCTGCCATTCTTGCACTGTTAATTGGCCATTGGGTGATTGGGGTTCAAATTCAGAAAAGGGGTGGAGCCACATCCAATCAGATTAATTTTATATCATTGCAAATTATTGATGCCAAAGACCGCAAAGCTCACATACTTGGTCATTAAGTAATTGTGTGTTAGGGTTAGGGAAAGTGGGCAGAGCCAACACTAGCCAAATACATACCCGGGCAACGCCGGGCGTCCAGCTAGTATATCATATAGGAGACACACACAGTGATATTTGAAATGTGAAATGAATTTTATTGGATTAACAAGGTTGCCCAAACTTTTGCATCCCACTGTATCATAGAGTGCCAACACAGCAAATACTCAGAGGTATCCCCCAAGTATTAGGAAGCCTTAGGTAGCTTAAGTGTAAGGTAAGCCCCCAGCATAGGTAAACCTAAGGGGTCTTCAGTACAGGTAGTAAGATGTGCCCTCCCCCCCATATAAGTAGTCCCCAGTATCTGTGGGAAAGGGGCCCCACCATAGGTAGTTTCCCAGTACAGGTAGCCAGATTATCCCCCCAGAGGTAGAAAGAAGGACCCCCAGTATAGGTAACCAGGGAAGCGAACTCCCAATATAGGTATCTAGATGTGCCCCCCAAACAGTATGGGAAGCAAGAGAGGCCATCGGTATAGGTAGCCAGATGTGCCCCCCCCCCCCCAGTGTAGGTAGCCCCCCAGAATAGGAAGTAAGAGGGACTCCCAGTATGGGTGTTTATTATGTAGTCTACATCCTGACCCTGAATTGCAAGCATCCCAATCTAATCAGAAATGTTTTTGCTGTAATAAATCTTATCACAGTCAGACTGGCTCTATTTGGTACATTGCCAGCAAGAAGGAAGCTTGTCATCTCCCCTCCCATCTTCCTGCTCCTCACTGATTGGCTGAGGGCAATTCAGTGTGACAAAAGGCTGAAATCTGATCTTGCTGTGCTCACATGTTTACAAAAAAAGCTAGCTATGACAGAGAAGATTCTAGGAGGAAAAAATAAGGGAGGAAATTACATCAGTATTAGATTCATTCAGAGGGAATCCAAGATGGCAAATGCCAGGAACAGAATTCTCTTTATATACTACATAAAATTCACTGAAATAAAAAACGTGGACAGTACCATACATATGTTATGTAAGTAAAACAAGTAGTTGTCTAATTATATATGTGTTGTTTTTTTTACTGGCATAGTATGGCTGTCCCTGCTGGTTTAAGCAAAAAATTATTAATGTGTGACCTTCATATGATAACTGGCTATCTATATATGTCAAGCCTTCATTGATTTTAATAAATGTTGTTTACATTTAAAGAGACACAGAAGCGAAAAAAAAATATGATAGAATGAATTGGTTGTGTAGCACGGATAATTACTAGAAGATTAGTAGCAAACAAAATATTCTCTTATTTTTATTTTCAGTTATATAGTGTTTTTTATAACATTGCATCATTCTCTAATATTTGCAGTTTACACACTACTCAGCGTTCTAAATGATTTCACAGAGCAGGCTAGTGAACTTTTGAACTGTCCTCTGCAGAAAAAAAAACAATACAGTGAATGACACTTGAGATAATAAGCTTCAGAAGACAGAGCTCTCTGCGACTTTGAAAGGTGGAGCTCAATGGCTCTTTTGCATAGATAACAACTGGAGTTTATTAACTCTTCCTGTACTGGAAACAATATTAGACTCATGTCTCTGCTCCTAATGTTTTATTTCTTAGCTGTGCTACACATACAAATCATTATATCATAATTTTTAGTTCACTTCAGTGTCTCTGTAAATAAAATTAAATCATTATGAGACTGCAACATATCTTTGTGGTTTCTCAAGAATGCGTTATCCTTCTAAATACAAACACAAGATGAAGAGGTTTACGATCGGCACTAGATGCAGCTGGCAGCCTAGGCAGGGTTAAGTGGTACACCTACTGTACTAAATACAAATACAGACGCCCAAAAGTAATGTGACGACGGACTACTGTGATAAGGATATTTATATATTACTAGTAAAAAGGCATTACATTAAAAAACGGGCGCTAGGTCACAGCCGCTACCCCCCCCCCCCCCCCCCCAATGCGCGCACATACGCATCCCGCTTGCTTGTTCCCCACCACTGTCTGAAGTATATGCACACAGGGAGCTGCTTGCTTGGCAGTTGGAAAAAGCTGTTATTTCCCACAATGCAATGAGAACCTCTGTGAAGCACAGACAGCAAACTGTCAGATGCGGCCCTGTGTCCTAACTGCCCTGGCTGCGCACATGCTCAGTACTAAAAAGCCAGGGACACACAAACATTCAGTTGATGATGCAGGGACACTTGCATTTTATTGTATAGGATTAGTCTAAAAAATACTTTCAGTTATATATGTTACGGCCAGAACCCGAAGTTTGGCCACTTCGTGTTGTGGCTGGCCACTTCGAGTTCTGGCCGGTCAATGTACGAAGTGGCCGCGGCGCTGCGGCCAATGTACAAAATGAGTCGAATCCTGGTGGCTCAGATCATTTTCCCCAGCGCTGGCTCCGGCCCCGCCTCCCTGCTATCGGCTTCTGACAGCTGGGGGACACATGCGTCCCCCCAGAGTCGTTCGTGGCTGCAGGAAGGCAGAGGCAGGAAAGCAGGAATTCGAATTAACAGAAGCAATGTCTGCAGTGCTCCCCTGCTCCGCTTTCCTGCAGCCACGAACGGCTCGGGGGAGGGGGGGACTCGTGTGTCTCCGTCTGACTAAAAGCCGGGGGGGCAGAGCCAGCGCCAGGGAAAATGATCGGAGCCGCCAGAATTCGGCTTATTTCGGACATTGGCCGCAGCGCCACGGCCACTTCGCACATTAACCGGCCAGAACCCGAAGTGGCCAGCCACAACATGAAGTGGCCAAACTTCGGGTTCTGGCTGTAACATATACACCACCTACCCGTGTATGTTGCCAGAAATAGCCTCCAGTATAGGCAGGGGCGTAACTAAAAATCCCTGGGCCCCCCTGCAAAACAAAAACCCGGGCCCCCCCTTAGGGCCCCCCCCCCCTCAGGGCCTTTTTGGGGGGCTGGAGTGGTTGCAGCATAGGAGGAGAGCGTGGCCGCACATCGGTGGGGAGGGGGGATATCCCCCCCACCTCAGGATCTCCTCTCAGCACGCCCCTCCTGCAATCAATAGGGGCAGCGGACGGGCAGCGGCAGGCTGAACACATACTGTACCTCCTCCTAACCGGAGGTCTCCGATCTCTATGAGCTTCATGCTACTTCCTGTTTACACAGGAAGTAACATAACATGAAGTAACATGAAGCACTTAGTGATCTGAACCTTCGGCATGAATGAGGTATGTGTTCAACCTGCCGCCGCTGCCCGCCCACTGCCACTATTGATTGCAGGAGGGGAGCGCTGAGAGGAGAGGAATGTCCCCCCTCCCCACCGATGTGCGGCCACGCTCTCCTCTTATGCTGCGACCCCTCCTGCCCCCCAAAAAGGCCCTGAGCGGGCCCCCCTGCAGGGGCAGGGGTCGCATCCCCTATTGTTATGCCCCTGAGTATAGGTATCAAGAGGGGCCCTCAGTTAGGTAGCCAGAATGTAATGGATGTTTCCTCCCCCCCCCCCCCCCTTCTCCCATATGCAGAGTAGCAAGCGGAGTGCAGGAAAGAAGTGACATACCTATCCAGGCTTTTACACTGTGGAGCGCTCCTCCTCTCTTTTCTGTTTATGGAGCTGAGGATGCCTAGTAGGAAAGTAGAGCGACGTGGAGCCCAACGAGATATGTCACTTTTCTCCTGCACTCCCCTTGCTACTCTACTGTAGAGTCCCTTTCGGCGGATCCCTACACCACTGGCTGGGGGGGATTGTGCGTGTGACAACAGATAGAGCTCTGAGAGCCCCCTTTGACACCAATGCCCAGTGGCGTAACTACAATTCATGGGTCCCTATAGCAAAACTTTGTTGGGCCCCCCCCCCCCATGGTCACACCCTTCCCTTGCCCCCCCTGGTGCCCTTCACAGCCTGGGGGCCCATCTCACAAGGGTCATAAAACAAGTGTGACCATCATAATCTTTACACCCATAACCAGTGTAGCCAGAGAAACACCTGTTGTGAAGTGTAGTCCCCTGAATCGGAGGAAGGGAAGGTTAGTAGTTGGGGTCCCCCACAGTTCTGGGCTCCCCTCCCTATGATTGTAGGGGCAGCTGTCCTCTAGTTACACCCCTGGGCGTGCCATAAGTTCACAATCAGAGCTATGCGGGGAACATGGCCATCATCAACAGGTTATTCCTAAATGAACGGATAAGTAAATTGTAAAGTACAGTTAGCATAAATTCTGCTTTATTCCCTTTCCCCTCCCCCACACATACATCCTCCACCCATTCCCAAAGGCCACTGATACCTGCTCCTACATGGCTCCCCATACAGAAGGGGGCAAGTGCTAGACGGAGTATTATTTCATACTGTGGTGCTGCACCCTTCAGCCACTAGGTGATGCTATGCTATACTTAGTAGCCAGTCTCTGCATTCTGTACTATGCAAAAACTGTCTGTTATTATTATCCTTAAATGTTATTGATAATAAAGCCCTAACATATTAACCACTTAAGGACCAGCGGTGTTTTGCCTGATCTGTGCTGCGTGGACTCTCCAGCCCGCAGCACAGATCAGGATTATGCCAGGGTGATCAGACTTACCCCCTTTTTTCCCCACTAGGGGGATGTCCTGCTGGGGGGTCTGATCGCCGCTGGCTTTCTGCGCTTTCGGGGGGGCTCTTCAAAGCCCCCTCCGCAGCGTTTTCGGCGCTCCCTCCCTCTCCTTCCATGGGCTGCGTAGGATGGCATTGTAGGATAGGCTTCATCCTATCATATGCCGGCGATCCCCGGCCAATCAGAGGCCGGGGATCGCCGATCTGCCTTACGGCGGTGCTGTGCAGCAGCGCCGTATGATGTAAACAGCGGGGATTTCTTCCCCGCGTGTTTACATTTTGCCGGCGAGCCGCGATCGGAGGCTCTCCGGCTGTTCACCGAGACACCCTCCGTGAACTGACATGGAAAGGTTTCCATGAAAAACCACTTAAGACCTGCCGACGCCTATCGGCACAACAGATACGGGAGACAATACAACATCAAGCAATATAACACAGGGATATTACAGCATTAAACAGCACAACATAGTGAAAAAAAACAATTCTGAGCATATTGAAAGATAGAGATGAATATAGAAGACAATGCACTGAGTCCGTATGGTGGCGGGGAAGAGCACACTGGGAAGACGGTCCTGCCAAAGAGGTCTAGGGATAGAGGAGTGGGACACATTGGGGTGGGGTGGCAGTTCAATAAAGAAGAAATGACTGATATTTACCATGTAATTCCAGTGGCGTAGCAATAGGGGGTACAAAGGGTTGCAACCGCATTGGGGCCCCTGGGCTAGAGGGGCCCTGAGTGGCCCACCCCTCAAACACAGTATTAGCTCTTTATTTGTCATGTGCTGATAACATTCACTTCTATAGTTATTTGAATAGCAGTGATCATTAACACATGAGTCCCCATCTCCTTCTTGCACCTCTGACTCTGTGGTTGTCCTTGATTGGTTTTGTTGTGTTGTATCAATTGTTATCTATAGCATGCTTGGGGGGCCCCAATGCTAAACTTGCACTGGGGCCCACGGCTTCTTAGCTACGCCACTGATTTGTTCATATTGTTTGATCCACAATCGGCCTGCACATCTTTACTACTGGCAGACAAGAAAAAAACAGACAGCACCAACTGCCATTGTCTATAACCACACCCCCTAACAATGCGATAGGTTTTTGTTTTTTTTATAAATACACATATGCACAGAGGGAGATACTGGTTGTTTAGAAGTTGGAAAAAGCTGTTATTTCCCGCAATGCAAGGTGATTCACAGACAGCAATCTGTCAGGACCATGGTCATGACATCACACTGCGAGGGGGTTATACCACTCCCTTCCCCCCCCCCTCTAGCCTCGATGAGCTATTCAAGAAAAGGTAAAGATATAGGTAAATAATCAGCTACTGATTGCAATGAAGTTAAAACCTTAGTTACAGTTCCTCTTTAAATAGAGTGACCAGACGTCCCGGATTGCCCGGGACGCGTCCCGGATTCGGGGTCCGCTGTCCCAGGCTTAATGAGGTCCCGGAAAACGTCCCGCTTTCAGCAGCGGGACGTCCCGGCCTCGGGACTCTGGCCACTCTCTCCTCATGAACTGGCAGCGGCGTCTATAGACGCTGTGCCAGTTCATTGCCCGCAGCCCCGCTCCAGCCTCCTCTTCCGGTGTCTGTTCCGACATCGGCAGGCAAGCAGGGCTACGGCAAGATGGCTGCCGAAGCCCTGTACTGGAGACTATTTGTGTCTCCAGTACAGGGCTTCGGGCGCCATCTTGCCGTAGCCCTGTCAGCGCGGGAGACAAGAGAAGGAGGAATGTGGTCCCGGGAGCAGCTCGCCAGAGGCTGGAGACTTCTGCCAGGTGAGTAAATGCTTTATTTTCCAGGTGAACTTTGCCCGCATTGCGTTTCTTGTCTGATGAAATGTTTGCCCGCATTGCCTTTCTTTTCTGGTGAAATGTTTGCCCGCATTGTGTTTCTTTTCTGTTGAAATGTTTGCCCGCATTGCGTTTATTTTCTGGTGAAATGTTTGCCCGCATTGCGTTTATTTTCTGGTGAAATGTTTGCCCGCATTGCGTTTATTTTGTACTGACAGGTTGCCCGCATTACGTTTATTTTGTACTGACATGTTTGCCCGCATTGCGTTTATTTTGTACTGACATGTTGCCCGAATTGCGTTTATTTTGTACTGACATGTTTGCCCGCATTGCATTTATTTTGTACTGACATGTTTGCCCGCATTGCATTTATTTTATACTGACATGTTTTCCTGCATTGCACTTATTTTATACTGACATGTTGCCCGCATTGCGGTTATTTCGTGCTGACATGTTGCCTATTGCGTTTATTTTCTGGTGTCCGGGGTAACTGTTACTGCATTTATTATTTAATGGTCATAGATGGCTATGTTTGCTGCTTTGTGGTTACGGTATACTATTAGCATCACACAGTTTCTGCACACCCATGATGCAAAGTCTCATTTGTCCACATCATGGCGTAAACACTGCTTTCTTACATCATTACGTTAGCTCCGCCCATACAATGTCATGGCCACGCGCTCCTCAGTCCTCCCCACTTTTCGCCGCGGCGCGCTCCGCCCCCCCGCCCCCCCTCCCTGTCCCAGGTTGGACCCACAAAAATCTGGTCACTCTACTTCGAAGGAGTCATCAGGGGAAAAAGGATAAATGAAGTGGTAGTTACCGGGGGCTTCCTCCAGACCCAAGCTCCCAGCATGTCCCTAGCCGCAGCTCTCCCCGCAGCCGTTTGCCGCAGGTCCATCCCGGTCCCCGGCGATGAAGTCAGAGCGACCTCCAGGTCGGCCTGTACTGCTCCTGCACAGTCCACTCCAGCCCACGTGGCGGTGATTGACAGCAAATGGAAGAAAAGGAGTGCCCGCACGATGTCCTAAAATCCAATCCTTTATTGTGGACGTATCCAAACTTGATCACATATCTTCACACACCTCTAGCTGACATGTTTCGAAATAATTGGTCCTTAATCATAGCTGAGATGACATGACACACAATTGTCTTATATCCCCTCCTCCCGTGGTGGGGGAGGCCCCTTCAATCAGAGACACTCCCCTAACACCACTGACAGGAAGGGACATTCACAGTACCATTACGACCAGTATTAGGCAAATCCAGATATATCATCATCTGTCACTATAAATATGACATGAAAATAACATCTAATAGCCCGTAATCTATCGTATATGCGTAATAAAATATTGAAATATAAAATCAAAAAATAAATGTGAACTAAAAACAGAGAGCTAAGCAGCTACATTACAAGCTAAATTGGCAACCAGCATTCAGGTAATTAATGCTAGGTCCCAACGAGAGTTCAGGCCTTTGGGGAGTCTAGTACCCAATCTAAATATCCATAGAGCCTCACGGCTCATAAGCCGTTTGGAAATATCACCCCGCCTCCTATTCTGGAAAACCCTTTCCAAGCCATGAAAAGAGAAGGAGGACATATCGCCATGATGCACTTGGCGAAAATGTTTGGCCACGCTAGAAACATTCGCACTTAACCAACCGGAACCACAGTAGTGTTCCCCTATGCTAGCACGTAGAGGTCTAGTAGTGCATCCCACATATTGTAGGGCACATGCACTACAGGTAACAAGATATATGACATTTGGGGTCCCACAATTAATCAGTTGTCTAATTGGAAACCTGTGTCCATTTGAGGTTGACGTAGCAACTCGTGTTCGCATATGTACACCACAATAGCGGCATGTCCTAACCCCACACCTATATGAGCCCTGTAAGTTAAACCAAGTAAAAGTCCCGGGCCTAGAGTCAAATAAACTCGGGGACAAAGAACGGGCCAAAGTAGGAGCACGCCTGCTAGCAAAACGTACACCCTGCTGTAAGACGCCACGTAAATCCTCGTCCCCCTCCAGTATTGGGAGGTATTTCTTAAGGATAGAAACGATCTTATTATATTCGACACTGTAGGTTGTAACAAAAGTTGGCTTGGAACTACTGGCACCATCATTGCCCACATTCTCCAAGAGCTGATTCCTACTCTTAGAGTTGGCTCGCACCTTACCCCTCCTAATCATCCATCTGGGGTAACCCCTCTCAAGTAACCTATCCTCAACCTTCTCAAATTCCTCCCCGAGCCAAGCCGCCTCCGAGCAGTTCCGGCGGGCCCTGGTAAATTCACCCACAGGGACCCCGCGGATGGTATTCGCTGGGTGACAGCTTGTGGCTCGTAGGGTGGTGTTTCCACTGCAAGGCTTCCGAAAAGTCCTGGTGTATATTTTCCCTTGAACAGGATCCCCCACCAGGGTAACATTCAAATAATCTATAGAGTTGGTTTCCCAACTGAAGGTGAACTGTAGGTTAAGGGCATTGAAATTAAGATATTCCATAAATGTATGGATATCCTTAGGGATCCCCTTCCACACTAGAAGAAGGTCGTCGATGTACATCCCATACCACGCAACATTCCCCAGAAGGCGGCCCCCACCCCCAAAGATGTGGCACTCCTCCCACCACCCCATATAGAGGTTGGCTAGGGACGGAGAAAATTTTGCCCCCATGGAGGCGCCACACCTCTGGAGGTAGAAGCCGCCATCAAACATGAAATAATTGCGGGCCAGGAGGTACTCGATGGCCAAACAAATGAAGGTCTGGAGATCATCAGAATAGGCGGAATATCTAACAAGATGATATTTAATGGCCTCAATGGTCAAACTGTGAGGGATACATGAATACAGGGCCTTAACATCAATAGTTATCCATATGTAATGTTCCCTCCAAGTAAAGTTGTTCAGACTAGAAAGAAGGTGCTTGGTATCCCTAATGAAACCTGGAAGACGTCTCACCAGGGGCTGCAACATTGAATCGACCCACTCACTCAGGCGCTCCCCCAGAGATCCAATTCCGGCCACAATGGGTCTGCCCTCTGGGGGAACGCCCGGCTTGTGGATTTTAGGGAGGTGGTGGAAAATCGGGGTGACTGGATGGAGAACTCCCAAGTAGTCCACCAACTTTTGATCCAAAACCCCCAAACTGCATCCTAAGGATAACAAATCAAGAAGCTCTTTTTGGAAAACCTTCATAGGATCTCCTCTCAATTTTTTATAGATAGCGGGATCCCCCAATTGTCTCAAAGCCTCCGCTCTATAACTGTCATGTAACGATTGTGGAATTCTCTCCGTGATCAGCGCACAGGACGTGCGCTGACACTGCGGAAATCCTCCACAAGCGCATAATTTGAGGGAACCCAGCAAAAGGTGCAACGCACCTGTAGAGGGAAATTCCTGTCGGCAGGTGGAGCTGTGGAGTGCAGAGGAACAGCTCCTCTGCCTGCCACAGACGCCAGACAGGAATTGTACGAAAGGAAGAAACGCAGGGCAAGATAGCCCTGAAAGAGAGAGAGAGAGATCAAAGCGACAGAGGGTATGTGTGTTCACCAATCTAGTCACCACCCTGCGACGATGAACACACAACCCTGAAGATCAGGTGAGAAGGCAATCGCAGGAGATGGCGATTGCCAACAGCGACACAAGACAGAATAAGCACAGAGGAGGAATGTATGTGTGTGCACCAATCTAGTCACCAACCTGCGACGGTGGACACACAACAGAGGAAACTAAGAAGCGATTGCGAATGAGAATGAGCAAAGGGACAGATTGTATGTGTGTGCACCAATCTAGTCGCCAACCCGCGACGGTGCATACACAACAGCAGATATGAAGTAGGAACGCAATGGCGAGAGAGGCGATTGCCAGAGGTGACACAAGGCTACAGCAAGGCAGAGCACGAGAGTAGCAAAGGCACAGCAAATCATACAATGAGAAGATAAGGAAAATAATAAACGCTAACTAAACGCGAACACCGCACTCATTCGCAACAGCGAACGCGTTTACTGCGCGGTCTCCGCGTGTTAAGCACAACAGAGACAAGCACGCCTAACTAACCACCGACAGACAAACACGAAACAGAGGACGCGAGCGCTTGCTTAACAGTTACCTCACCGAGCCTCCTGCAAGCGTTCGTATCAGACCAGACAGATACACGACAACAGGAATAAGTGAGAGATACAATCCACTGCTCTTTCCGCCAGAGCAAGTGCGATCCAAGTAAAGCAACAGAGCTTGCAGGATCCCCTGCTCTTTCCGCCAGAGCGAGTGTGATCCAAGTAAGGCAACAGAGATTGCAGGATCCCCTGCTCTTTCCGCCAGAGCAAGTGCGATCCAAGTATAGCAAGATAGCTTAGCAGGATCCACTGCTCTTTCCGCCAGAGCGAGTGTGATCCAAGTATAGAAACAGAGCGAGCTGAATCCACTGCTCTTTCCGCCAGCGCAAGTGCGATCCAAGTACAGCAAAAGAGACAGAACAGGCAATACAAATAATACAATCCTGACTGCTCTAGCAAGGATGCCTAGTGCAGTCCCAGGAATTACTCTAAGCTAATCTTCAAACAATAAGCATGGCTGACACTCCAGGAGTGTTTCACAGGACAAACTCTTATGACCAGCCACGTACTGTGGAATCACATGGTATTTATAGAGCAAGCCTACAAAGGATGTGGCTAGGCAATTTGCATGACGAACGTATGCAATTCCTCAGCAGCAGTAAGCTGCAAAACTGACAAAAGGTCTCTCTTCCAGAGACCTGCAGAATGCAGACCTGAACAGTGGTCAAAAAGCTGCCTGCCTGCGCAGGCAGCTGAGCGTATCATTACATGTCGCTATCGAGAATGGCAACGGCTCCCCCCCCCCCCTTGTCTGCATTACGTATAACAATGTTAGAATGGTTTTTAAGGTCATGGAGGGCCTGTCGCTCACGACGCGACATATTGGAGCTCCCAAAGTTTTGAACACTCTCCAATTCCACCAAATCCCTTTCCACCAGCTCCTGGAAAGTCTCAACATGGTGAGTCCTACTGGCTATAGGATAGAAGTCTGGGTTTCGGGCATAGACCAGTTTGACATCATCTAGGAAGATTAATGCAGTGCTTTCAGAGGCCAGGCAATCCAATCTCGCACTAGACTCTTCGAAATCTCCAATATCAGTAATGCCGGTTGTAGCCCTCAACTCCCCGCCTCTATCTGTATTGCACCCAGAAAAGTGTTTTCGTAACAAAAGAGTCCGCACAAATCTATTAACATCAACAATGGTATCAAACACATTCATATGGTTAGCGGGTGCAAAGGAGAGACCCCTACCAAGAACACGTCTTTCCATGTCAGAAAGCTCATGTTGAGAAAGATTCACCACACTGTGCACCTCAGCCCCTCCCAACCTGGAGTTACTCGCCCTATGTTTCAAACCCGCCCGTCTTGTCTTCCTTCTCCCCCCCCCTCCTGTCTTTCCTGCGACCCTTCCTCTGTCTCCTGTAGTAGGTGGCCTGACCTTGGATGTTTTTTGGGGGAACGGAAATTGCCCTAGCCTGTGTGGATTGGTTAGTAGTGTCGGGGTCCGAGTTATCAGAGAATTCCGAAACCTCCGGGGAGCTGAAGCCCACCCGTCTCCCCTGTTGTCTAGGCGGTGTACGTAAAATAGGTCTGGGTGATTTGGGAGATCTTGCCGGTGATTGACAGCGCCGTTCGTGCAGGCGCAGTACAGGCCGACCTGGAGGTCGCTCTGACGTCATCGCGGGGACCGGGACGGACCTGCAGCAAACGGCTGCGGGGAGAGCTGCGGAGAGGGACATGCTGGGAGCTTGGGGCTGGAGGAAGTCCCCGGTAAGTACCACTTATTTTATCCATTTTCCCCTGATGACTCCTTTAAGGCCTGCTTGAATAAGTTGAAGGTGGGGGAGAGCCTCATGGGTGGAGGGAGGGAGTTCCATGAGTAGGGGCTGCTCTGGAGACGTCCTGGAGCTTCACAAGTGTGAAAGTGAGAGGGGGTTGGGGAGAATCTCCAGACGTGATTGGAGATGTAGGAAGGGGAGGTATGGTGGATGGGTTTGTATGCCAGGCAGAACAGTTTAAATGTAATTCTGAGAGGGACAGGGAGTCAGTGAAGGGACTTGTGAAGAAGGGCAGCTAAAGGAGAGCAATGGGAGGAATTAGTGAGCCTGGCAGCTGGGTCCATAACAGATTGTTGGGGTCAGACTTTGATCTCGGGACGTCCAGAAAGGAGGACATTGCAGAAGTCCAGATGGGAGATGGCCAGAGAATAGACCAGAAATTTGGTGGTCTCAGGGTTTAGATAGGTGTGAATTCTCGCAATGATGTGGAGATGGGAGTGGCAGAACCAGGAGATGGTCTGGATAAGGGGGAGAAGGGTGCTGAGTCAAGGGTGACATCCAGGCAGCGGGTTTGAGAGACAGGGTGGATGGACGTGTTATTAATAGTAATAGAGGCACCAGGGAGAGGACTGGATAAATGGGGTGGGAAGATCATGTGTTCACTCTTTTTAAGATTGAGCTTGGAAGAACAAAGAGAAATCGAGAGCCCAATATGGTGTAGTATTGTTAAGTTGGTTGTGGTTTAAAGCAAAATATTAAGATATACTCACAAACATGGGTTACCCATAGGCAACCACTTCAAATGCAGGTGGGGAGTCTTAGAACCTGACCCCACTCAGGTTATTAAGATGTCGCTCTCTGTAGATTGGAAACGGGGTAGCACCCCTCCACCGAGGGTGGAATCAAGATTTCAGCAAGGCTTTGTGTACAGAGGCGCCTCTGTACACCAAGCCTTGCTGAAATCTTTTTAAGATTGAGTTTCAAAAATCTGTCAGGTGGAGATGTTGGACTAGCAGGAGGAGATTATATCCAAAGTGTGGAGGGAGAGATCAGAGGTGTGAAGGGGGATTAGGGTGTCTGCAGCTTAGATGTGATAGTTGAAGACAAGTGAGGAGACCAGTGTGCCAAGGGAGGAGATGTAGAGGGAGAAGAGGTAGGGGCCTAGGACAGAGACCTGGGGAAGGAGGGAAGTGGATCAATGAAAGGTGGTCTGGAAGGAAAGGTAGGAGGAGAGCGCAGGTCAGGGTGGAGTCACAAATGCCAGTAGAGTGCAAGGTCTGAAGAAGTAGCGAATGATCAACTGTGTTAAATGCAAAGGACAGGTTGAGGAGGCGAAGGACGATCATGTAGTTGTAGTTAGATTTAGCTAGAATGAGGTCATTAGTTACCTTGGTGAGTGTGGTTTAAGTAGAGTAGGTAGGGCAGAACCCAGATTGAAGGGGGTCAAATAGGGAGGTAGAGTTAAGGAACTGGAATAATCGCTTGTAGACCAGGCATTCAAGGAGTTTGGAGGCATAGGGAAGAAGGGAGTTGGGGCAATCGCTGGAGGCCAGGGAGGGTTTGAGTGACCGTTTCTATATTAGTTAATGGATGGTGGCTCACTTGAAGTTGGATGGGAAAATGTCAGTGAAGGGAGAGAGGGTGAATAGAGAGGTTAGCACAGGGCCCAGGGCAGAGGAGAAAGAGCTTCCTGTCTTGTCCTGTCTCTTGGCTCATACATAACTGTGACTGTGCCTTCTGACTTGGTGCTATTTCTGCTTACATCTGTCCTGGTCTCCAAGCCAGAGGCCTCTATGGTAAGGCTGTTTCTTACTTTTGTCCATTGTCTCCAGTCAGCTGTGGAGAGGTCATTGGGTCTTGCTATGCAGCTAGCACATATCCAAACCACCCTCTGTAGAAACTCAAAGTTTGTTATTTTAGGAAGACTAACGCCACCAGAGACGGTGCAATAGAAGATTCACATTGACTGAGCCATGAGTGTAGTAGACAAGTTCGGACTCAACCTAGCAGCTCCTACTCATTTCAGCAATGATGCCTTGAATATTACAGTATATAGTGCTGTAGTGTTCCTAATCTTGGTAGAAGGAGTAGTTCCTGGACTTCATGGTCCTTCTTGCAAGACTCACTGCAGTCATCACAGAAGGATATAATTTCAAGCAGTCCTTGGCCATCTTGTTAAGCACTCACGGGGGCCTGATGTGACTCCTATTCACAGAAACCTATTTTATTACTTCCCCTTAGAGCTGACATTCTGCCACTGACAACACACATGCCGTAGGTGCACTTTCTGAGCTCACTCTCTTCAGTGACTCGTGATTTGGGAACAATGCCGAGTCACATACAGGGAAAACTTTTTCCCAAAGGCTTCCTGATTTGCATATCACCTCTTTCCTGGTGTCTGACATCATCACAGCCCTTTATAGGCTACAATGAGTAATAGCTGAGAGTGACTGACCTGTTGATATGGTTTTAATGAGACTTATGAAGAAATCCCAGGAACGGCAAGAGCAACCAGGGCTGGAAGGGTGTGGCGGGCAATCTCCTGTGTGGACATTACTTTACCAAGTGTGGACTTCCCCTCTCATCGTCATTCGTGTCTGTGGGTCTGTCCTTTATTCCTCTTCTTTCTGTTTCCATGACTTACTTTCACTCTCTTCCTAGACAGCAGCAGCATTACTCACCAACCGGAGGACTGTGACCTGTCCCTCGCTCTCCACACACCTCTCTGCCTGCCTCTTCCCATTGTTGTCACCAACCGGAGGACTGTGACCTGTCCCTCGCTCTCCACACACCTCTCTGCCTGCCTCTTCCCATTGCTGTCACCAACCGGAGGACTGTGACCTGTCCCTCGCTCTCCACACACCTCTCTGCCTGCCTCTTCCCATTGCTGTCACCAACCGGAGGACTGTGACCTGTCCCACGCTCTCCACACACCTCTCTGCCTGCCTCTTCCCATTGCTGTCACCAACCGGAGGACTGTGACCTGTCCCTCGCTCTCCACACACCTCTCTGCCTGCCTCTTCCCATTGCTGCCACCAACCGGAGGACTGTGACCTGTCCCTCGCTCTCCACACACCTCTCTGCCTGCCTCTTCCCATTGCTGTCACCAACCGGAGGACTGTGACCTGTCCCACGCTCTCCACACACCTCTCTGCCTGCCTCTTCCCATTGCTGTCACCAACCGGAGGACTGTGACCTGTCCCTCGCTCTCCACACACCTCTCTGCCTGCCTCTTCCCATTGCTGTCACCAACCGGAGGACTGTGACCTGTCCCTCGCTCTCCACACACCTCTCTGCCTGCCTCTTCCCATTGCTGCCACCAACCGGAGGACTGTGACCTGTCCCTCGCTCTCCACACACCTCTCTGCCTGCCTCTTCCCATTGCTGTCACCAACCGGAGGACTGTGACCTGTCCCTCGCTCTCCACACACCTCTCTGCCTGCCTCTTCCCATTGCTGCCACCAACCGGAGGACTGTGACCTGTCCCTCGCTCTCCACACACCTCTCTGCCTGCCTCTTCCCATTGCTGTCACCAACCGGAGGACTGTGACCTGTCCCTCACTCTCCACACACCTCTCTGCCTGCCTCTTCCCATTGCTGTCACCAACCGGAGGACTGTGACCTGTCCCTCGCTCTCCACACACCTCTCTGCCTGCCTCTTCCCATAGCTGTCACCAACCGGAGGACTGTGACCTGTCCCTCGCTCTCCACACACCTCTCTGCCTGCCTCTTCCCATTGCTGCCACCAACCGGAGGACTGTGACCTGTCCCTCGCTCTCCACACACCTCTCTGCCTGCCTCTTCCCATTGCTGTCTCTCTATCACACACTCATTTGTTGGGCTGTGACCTTACTCCCCAGCTGAGGACTGTCTCCCCTCCACACACCTTTCTCAGTGTCCAACTCCTCTCCCCCACTTACCCACCCCACCCCCTTCATCCCTCTTCCCCCTACCTCTCATTGATCTGTCTCTGATTCCCCCTCTACCTTGCTCTATCACTTTCCCACCCTCTTACCCTCTTCCCATCAATCTCTCTCTATCCTTTGTCTTCCAACTACTCTCTGTCCCCTTCCTCAAACTGCTCCCCTGTCTGCCCCCTTCCCCTCCGCCCCTTCATTTCCCTCTTCCTATTCACTGCTCTCTCCTTTGCTCTCTTTTTATCCCTCTGTCTCTCTCTATTTCCTTTCTCTGACTCTCTATCCCTCTGTTTCTCTCCTCTCTCTTTTTATTCCTCTGTCTCTCCTCTCTGTCTTTTTCCTCTCATTCTATCCCTCTGTCTCTCTATTCCTCTCCTGTCTCTCTATACCCCCATCCCTCTGTCTCTCTACTCTCTATTCTCCTATCTCTCTATACCTCAGTCTCTCTACTCCTCTATCTCTCTATCCCTCCATCTCTCCTCTCTGTGTGTCTATCCATTTGTCTCTCCTCTCTCTCTCTTTCCTCTCTCTCTCTCTGTCCCTCTGTTTCTCTATTCCTCTCCTGTCTCTTTATACCCCTATCTCTCTGTCTCTCTACTCTCTATCCTCCTATCTCTCTACACCTCTGTGTCTCTATCCCTCCATCCCTCCTCTCTGTGTCTCTATCCCTCTGTCTCTCCTCTCTGTCTCTCTATCCCCCATCTCTCTACCCCCCTATCTCTCTATACCTCTGCCTCTCTACTCTCTATCCCTCAGTCCCTCTATCCCTCTGTCTCTCTATCCCCCATCTCTCTGTCTGTCTCTCTATTCCAATTCAGTCCAATCCAAATAAGCTTTATTGCCAGGACCAACCAAATACATTTAGCATTGCCAAAACAAATTATTTATGCATTAGCATAGGAGGGGGTAGTTGTGGGATTATAGGCTTGGAGAGGATATAGGACACAGAATAGGGGGTACACAGTCCATAGGGATGTTGAGGGTTGGGGGCTATATAAGGGGCATACAGTCTGTGGGGGTCCCTCTGTCTCTCTGCCCCCATCTCTCTCCCCTCTCCCAGGCACACTCTCCCTCCTCTGGGTCTCATATTTGGGACATACTTGGTCCACTTTCGCTTTCACCCTCTAAGTTCTCTTTTCACTTGCTGTGTTTCATTTCTCCTCTAACCACAGCCCACACCTCACGTTCTGCCATCACTCCATCTCTGAGGATTCATTTCTAGGATAATCCCGTTTTCTACATCCCAGCTCTCCTCTTCTGCCTTCCCTGGGCCTCTCGGATAAATACTGTCCCTCTTTTCTGAGAGTGTCACTCAGCGTGTGATGCGGTAATCTCTCAGTAGCCTCCATCATCTGATCCTGCCTATCCTTCGCTGAATCCCCCAGGATGCCGCAGGGGGTGCTGTCTGGGTGGGCCCAGGGTGCGTGGGGGGGCACAGGAGCTTGGGGCGGAGTCCTGCTGTGTCTGGTGGCTCTGCTCTATCAGTCTCTGCATCTGGAGAGTCTGCAGAGGGAACTCTCTCTGATTCAGAAGAATAGGGAGGACTCCAGGCTGCAGGTGAGTGAACTCTATTTGGCCAGCTTTCTGTGTTTGACATTCAGTACAAATAATGTTTGCAATGTTTCCTTCTAATGTTATCAGCTACAGAAGCTTTAATTACTCTCACTAGCCTCTGACTGACTCTGTTTAGGAGATGAGCAGATTTATATTACAGCTTCAAGGACAATAGTCAGGGGAGCCTCTAGGCATAGGCAGTACAGGCCATTGCCTGGAGTGCCATTGGTCCTGGGGGGGCGCCATGTTGCTGGATTAAGCCCCACCCCCTCAAATTAAGCCCCACCCCAGGACTAAGCCCCACCCAGTGGGTGTTCTATTACTTGCTTCTAGTACATCTACTTAGTGTAAGTTGGAGGCAGCTGCCACCTCTGCGCCTTGTGCATCCTTCTTTCCCCCTTTGTGCCTCCTGCTGTCCCCATGTGCCTTCTTATGTCCCTTTTCCTTTATTTGTCCCCTTGTGCTACATCCGCCCCCTGTTCCTCCTTCAGTCCACTCTGCCTTCTTCTGTCCTCCTGTCCTTCCTGTCTCCCTTTGTGGCTCTTCTGTCTCATGCCTTCTCCTGTCCCCCTGTACCTCCCACTGCCCCTCTGTGTACCTCCTTCTGTCCTCCTGTGCCTCCTTCTGTCCTCCTATGTGTCTCATTCTGCCCCCATTGTGCCTCCTTTTGCCCCTTTTGTGCCTCATTATGTCCCCCTGTGTACCTCTTTCTGTCCCCTTGTGCTTCCTTCTGTCCCCCTGTGTGTCTTCTTCCTTACATGTATTTTCTGGTGAAACGCTGCTCTAATAAGTGTAATGTCTGGTGAAACGCTGTCTATTACAATTATTTTCTGTTGAAACTTTGCCGCATTACAGTTATTTCCTGGTGAAATGCTGCCGCATTACGATTATTTTCATGAAGGGGGGGGGGGGGGCGCAACAGGTTTTCTTGCCTGGAGTGACAAAATGGCTAGAGGCGCCCCTGACAATAGTGGTTTCTTGGGAGACAAAAGTAAAGATTTCAAGACCCTATCTAATTGCCTAGTACACACCATACAATTTTCGGTCAGATTTACTGTCAGATCGACTATTTTCAACTGGTCCGATCTGATTTCCGATCGATTTTCCGTTCACAGCTATGGAAAATCGATCGGAAATCAGATGGGTCCGGTTGGAAATAGTCGATCTGACAGTAAATCTGTCAGAAAATTGCATCGTGTGTACCTAGCATAAGAGGTGTTGTTCACTTTTGTTAGCACAGCAGGTGGTGTAAAATAACGCTCCTGAAAGCCTGTTTATACTTCACACCATCATGAGGATATAATTAAGAGGATACTGTAAGGAGTTATCCTATGATGCTCAATTGACTTTAAATGATATTTTAGTTTTGCATGGATGCTGGAGGCCTGAGTCCGACAAAGATTAGTTGTACTTTCCCATCCCCCCACTTCCTGCACCTAAGGTGGGGGCGGGCACTCTCCCCCATTGTGCTTTTATTTACGTTATAGATGTATACATATACTGAGATTCTTGTGATTGGTATATAAGAGCTGCACCGGTAAAAGAGACCTATAGAGGTCAATGGAGTTGATGCAGAAAAGGCTGATAACATGGCACACAATGTTACTGGCCGGTACTGAACCTAGTAACGCTTATTGCGATGATAGCGCGAGAGAGCGTTACCATAAGCGCAGGGTGAGTCATTCTGCCACTGAAATTCCGTGCGGCGTTAATTACTATTCCCCCCTCCGTTAGAGGGAGAAGTCATGTTTATACCGCTGTGCTGCTATAGACGTAATAACTTACACCCCGGTAAGGCGCAGTGCAGTGCAGAGCGCATGCCAATGTGACCTGCTTCCCCATATAGTAATTGTCTGTACAGCTCTCATATATCCCCAAGCTCTACAGGAAACATTGCACCATATACTATTTAACTGGAAAGGAAAAGAGGTAGTTGGCACTACTGCATGGTACAGTCGGTGGTGTGAGGGATAAGAGGCACTATGGCGAAAAATTATAACATTTAAAATATGTGCAAACATATACAAATAAGAAGTACGTTTTTTTCCAGAGTAAAATGAACCATAAATGGACTAGTCCAAAACCTGTCACTTCTGTCAGCTTTCTACTACCAACTGTAAGCGACAACAACATAGGAGAAAAGTCATTTATGGCTCATTTTACTCTGGAAAAAACGTACTTCTTATTTGTCTTTGTTTGCACATATTTTAAATTTTAACATTTTTTGCCGTAGTGCCTGTCACGGCCAGCCGTGAGAAGCGCAGGCGGATTCGGGAAGATCCTCGCAGTCGGTTTTCTAATCAATTCCCGGTTAGAGTACGCAGTTCATTGCAGCGATCAGAATGACATTTTTTCTTTTAACAGACAACTTTGTTTCTGTTACACCAAATGGCTAGAGTCATTAAGGCGCCTTCCTGTGTTCAGAGAAGCTCCCCAGGCACCCAGCTGTGTTAAGGGCCCCCATAAATCAGGTCTCCACACTTCCAAGCTGACAGAAGCTCATAAAGCGGGCCTTAGTGCAGCCAATGTCGCACCATTCCCCAGCAAGAGTTTTCACATAGCCATGAACTGAGGAGTTCAAAGGACCAGCAATCACTCTAGCTGGGAACTATGAATGCCTGGTGAATTGTTAGTTAGAAGATAATTCATAAACTGCTATATTTGTCATATTTCCTGTGTTGCAAAGCTGGCAGGCTCTTCAAACTCGCAGAGTGTGTCGGACCTTGCCTGGCACTGAAGCTGTGCGATGGCGGTGGGTGCTGGGCACTACTAGCCTGACGGCCATTTCGCACGAGAATGCACCTCTGTTAAAGCGCATTCTTGCACGAAATGTCTGTTAGGCTAGTAGTGCCCAGCACCCACCGCCATCGCACAGCTTCAATGCACCAGTATGTGTCATACTTGCTCACTTTGATGTGTGTTTCTCACAGTGCCTTTCTTTGGAAATAAAAGCTTATTTGCAGTGCCGATCCTCTCCTCCTCCTCCTTCTTTTGCAGACCATATACTATTTACTGCAGAGGAGCTCACAGCCTGTTTATTACTATTATTATTATTACTATATATTTCACAGCACTGTACAGAGATCACTGATCACAGACCTGCCACAGCCCACAGACCATTCACTTCCTGTTTCTGAGGAGCTGTTGGCAGGGCCGGCCCTAGACTTTCTGCCGCCTGAGGAAATAATGATTGCTGCCGCCGCCCCCTTCCCCCCGTGGGGGGGACCACCGACGCCGAGCTGGAGGGGTATCGGGCAGGACGGGAGTATTGGGCCTAGCAGCGGGGAGGGGGGTCGGACCCCCCCCTCCCTCGCCTGGGTCCCCCGTCCTCCGCTCCCCTCCAGCCTTAAATAGATAAGAAGCGCAACTCGTAAGAGGCAGTGGGCGGGGAGGACTCACCTCTTCCTCGCTCGATCCAGCGTGCGCTCCACTGACGTCACTTCCTGCAATCCCGCCCACTGTATTGTAAGTGGACGGCGCTGCAGGAAGGGTTCGACCCCCCTCCCCGCCGCTAGGCCCAATACCCCCGTCCTGCCCGCAACCCCTCCAGCTGGGCGGCCGGCTCCCCGCACCCGCGGATGCCGCCCCTAGAAATTTGCCGCCTGAGGCAAAAGTTTCACCCCGCCTCATGAGCGGGCCGGCCCTGGCTGTTGGTATAATGTGCAGTGACTGCGGTAAATGGGAACAGTAAATTCGGGCGCCTGAGGCTAGTGGACAAATCGGGCGCCGCCATTCACTCCTATAATAAATATCGTTTAATGGGCGCCCGATAGGAAAAAAGGGCGCCGGAGAAAAATAACGTTTTAAAAGCGGCGCTCGGAGACTTAATGTTTTATTACTGTTTCTCATGATTACACATTATTTAATGATTTATACATTTTTAAATTTTATTTTTAAACGAAAAACAGTACAATATTTTTTTAAACATTATTTTTAAACGAAAAACAGTACATTTTTTTTTTTTTTTTTTTTTACATTATTTTTAAACGAAAAAACTAACAGGGGGGTCTTAGGTTTAGGCACCAACAGGGGGGTCTTAGGTTTAGGCACCAACAGGGGGGTCTTAGGTTTAGGCACCAACAGGGGGTCTTAGGTTTAGGCACCAAAAGGGGGGTCTTAGGTTTAGGCACCAACAGGGGGGTCTTAGGTTTAGGCACCAACAGGGGGTCTTAGGTTTAGGCACCAACAGGGGGGTCTTAGGTTTAGGCACCAACAGGGGGGTCTTAGGTTTAGGCACTAACAGGGGGGTCTTAGGTTTAGGCACCAACAGGGGGGTCTTAGGTTTAGGCACTAACAGGGGGGTCTAGGGGTTAGGGGTAGGTACAGGGAGGGTTACTTAGGCACCAACAGGGGGGGTCTTAGGTTTAGGCATCAACAGGGGGGTCTAGGGGTTAGGGGTAGGTACAGGGAGGGTTACTTAGTAATTTTTTTTTTTAAACGTTATTATACGTTTCACTATTTAAACGAAAGATTAACGTTTTTACAATTGCCGATTTAATGCACATTATTTAATGATTTATAACTTTATAAAACATTAATTTTAAACGAAATACAGTACAATACATTTTTAAACGTTATCCATGCTTATCGTTCAAAACCCGGCGCCCTTTTTTCCCAGCGCCCCTTTTTAACGTACGCGCGGTAAATGGCTCAGTGTTGCTCCTAAAACTGCAGCTAATGGAAAAACTGAACAAATAAAAATAATAATTATTATTTATTCACTTATATAGGTGTGAAATATTATACAGCTGTTTAAGGATCTTGCTCCAGAGGAACTTATCTGGAAATATCACAATGCAATCCTTTTATGCAATCATTTAATATTGTCATTATTAATAATTATTATTATCATAATATCCTAGAAACATTCTATAGAGTCATATAAGAATAATAATTGCAATAATTTAACGATTGGTGTCAGCACGCAGAGAGAATCTGATTATTGGTGATCTGCAGTATCACCGATAATCAGATATATTGCTAACCTCTGGACACCTATGGTATGTGAGTGTTTGGTGTAACAGTAATACTTTGAGTAATGCACCTGCTGAGCAGGTGATCAGAAACAGCCTGGAATACTGCTTATGCTGACACAGGAACCTTCCAACAGCCTGAGATTCTCCAAGGGGTGGAGTCAAGCTGAAGGTAGGAGGAACCTGCGCGGGAGTGACACTTGAAGGGTGGATGTCACTAGCAGGTCAGGAGACGATCTCTAAGGGCCCGTTTCCACTATCGCGAATGCGCATGCGTTGCCCGCATGCGGATTCGCACAGTCAGTACAAGTGGATGGGACTGTTTCCACTTGTGCGTTTCCCCGCACGTTTTTCTGTGCAGAAAAAATCTGCAGGGTAGGGCCCTCAGAATTCGCCTGCGTGTGGAATGCAGGCGAATCGCACGCAATGTATTTAATAGGGAAATCGCATGCGTTTTCCCCATGCATTTTTTGCCGCGATTTCACATGCGATTTCGCATAGGTATTAATGTTAATTTACACAGGCAGTGACATGGTTAAATTCGCATACAGCCTTACCTATGCGAAATCGCATGCGAAATCGCGGCAAAAAACGCATGTGGAATCGCACCCGCATGCGATTTGCCTGCGGTGATTCGCCGGCGATTTCGCAACGCTATAGTGGAAACGGGCCCTTAAGGGAGAGAGATAGTAGTAACAGATATCAAACAATGCCTAGTCTGGTGTGAGGTCCGTAGTCTCGACACCCTGGAACTAGTCTAAAGTATAACACAAATGATAATACAGTTCCCTAGTCTTGGGCGTGAGGTCCTTGGTCTCTACACCCTGGAACTAGTCTGGAGCATAACATAACATTGACATGCGAGAGTATTCTAGCTCAGTGTGAATTCCCAGGTCCGTCCTGGTTCTAACACACTGTGGGATCTGACTATGGTCTGAATGCTTCCACGAAAGTGTTTGCAATGGCAGACAACCAGCAACTGGTAGCAAGCTGTATAAATAGCTGCTGGAGTCTGCCGCCCCGCCCAAGCCACTCAGCCAATCATGAGTCCAGCAGGAATCAGCTGATCATCCTGATCAGCTGACACTTCCCCTGCTGGTATAAAGGTCCTGACATCTGGGCCGCGCGCGTGTAGTTCTCCATCTGCCCATGTGAACTAACAGAACCAGCCACACCACTCGCACGCCGTCGCGTACAAACCGCTGCGTTGGACGCGGAAACAGCCGCCTTGCTGTCAGTACCCGCGGCGGCTTTTCCGCGTTCTCTCGTGGTGCCAGGCGCACGTCTCCGCATGCCAGCCGCTGTGCTGGACGCGGATTCAGCCGGCCTGCCGTTAGTACACGCGGCGGCTTTTCCGCGTTTCCTCACAAATAATAATTGTTGTATTACCATTTCAAACATATTCTATAAATCTCTACATAGATTGTAGTAATATAAGAATGAATATTAATATCTTGGACATTTTACAGAGCTTGTCGTTATGTAATAATAACAATGATAATTGTATTATTATTGGTTCAAACATATTCTACTTAGCTCTACAGAAGTCATTTTATAATAACAATAATAGTTTTAATAATACTGTTGTTATTATTATTATTATATTGTTATTTATTATTATTTCAAATATATTCTACAGAGCCCAACAGAGATCTGTTATTGTTGTTATTATTATTAATATTATTATCTTTGGCATATTTCACAGAGGTCATAGTCATATAGAAATAGCAATAATAATAATAATAATAATACGTCAGTATTATTATTATTTTAAACAAATTATTTTTTTTATACAACAGGTTGTGAATCTCAAGTAATTAACATCTTAACTAGTTACCACACCGCTGGCGGTATATTTATGCCCTGCAGGACTTCATCTGAAGTCCCAGGGACGTACATATTAGTCTACGGCCGCGATCGGCGCTGCAGGCGCTCCTGTTGGCTCTTGCGCGCTGTTCTTGTCGCAATCTTTGTTAGTGCACAGATCAATGAACTGGAACACAGTTCCCATTCACTGATCTGAGTCCCCTACATCAATGAAAAACGACATCCATGAGATGCAGGCATTCATTGATAAACATTAATGTATTGCATCCAAGCGTTACTTCCTGTACTAACTGTACTGAACTTGCTGGTAATTACCAAGCAATACCATTAATTAACTCCTTACCTTCCCTCCCATAGTTACCTAAATAAAAACTTTAATATAAAGAAGTGACATTAAAAAAATACAGAAATAGTTAAAGAGAATCTGTACTCTAAAATTCTTACAATAAAAAGCATACCATTCTATTCATTATGTTCTCCTGGGCCCCTCTGTGCTGTTTCTGCCACTCCCTGCTGCAATCCTGGCTTTTAATTGCCGGTTTTAGGCAGTGTTTACAAACAAAAGACATGGCTGCTAACCAGCATGTGATAGGCTGAGAGGAGCTCAGTCTGTGACTCATACAGAGCCTGGAGGGGGCGTGAAGAGGGTGTGTATAACTTCTTTCCTATCACAAGGATTCCTGCCTGAGTGCCTGAGCCCGACAAAGGAAAGAAGATTAGATTATATAACAGAGATAATACAGCCACTGTGCAACTAGGCTGCAGTAAGACAGAGCACATTAGAACAGGTATAGGAACTTATAGGATAGAAGAAATAAGGCTGAAAATTTTGTTACAGAGTCTCTTTAACTTAGGAACTTGGTGGGAGTTGGAGGCACCCGTGGTAAAGCTAGCTGTGTCTTATGCTAGATTGCAATGGACTAGGGTAGAAAAGTTATCAAATTTCCTACCTTGAAGAAGTAACATTCACATTCAAGGTTATGGTGAAAACTTCACAAATTTTTATTATGCACAGTCACAGTGTGCATATAAAAAATGTGAGAATTTTCCTTCCACCGGGAAGAAGGCCGAGTGAGGAGGGCATTTCCTAACATGCCTGATGAGTGGTTGCTATTTGGGCAACCAGATTTTGTGAGTATGTTATCTCTATCCACCTATACCTCCTGGTAATCTGACGATATTACACCAGATCGGGCTTCCAGTCTCTCTATGTGTCTTTTTTGTCTCCTACAAGAACCGTAACTTAGGGACTAAACTTTTTTAATATGTACTGTATGTCAAGCGTGTGTATTACTGTTTTTTGTTTTGTATTGTTTTGCAAATAAGGGCTTGTTATTAGTGACAGACACAAAACTGAAAAAATACACCTTTATTTCCAAATCAAATATTGGCACCATACATTGTGATAGGGACATTGTAACGATTGTGGGATATCTCCGTGTTCAGCGCACCAAGATGTGCGCTGACACTGCGGAGGTCCTCCACAAGCGTGTCAAGATACTAGAACCCAGCTTTTGGTGCAAGCACCAGTAGAGGGAAATTCCTGTCGGCAGATGGCGCTGGGGAGTGCAGAGGAACCAATCCTCTGTACCTCCACAAATGCCAGACAGGAATTGTACGAAGCGCAGAACGCAATCGCAAGAGAAGTGATTGCGAATGAGAACGAGCAAAGGGACAGGTTGTATGTGTGTGCGCCAATCTAGTCGCCACCCCGCACACACAACAGCAGATGGGAAAGAGGAACGCAACCGCAAGAACGGCGATTGCCAGAAGTGACACAAGGCAGATCAGAACAGAATACGAGGATAGCAAAGGCACAGCAAATCATACAAAGAGGAGATATGGAAAATAACAAACGCTAGCTAACCGCGAACACCGCACTCATTCGCAACAGTGCACGCGGTTATGCGCGGTCTCCACGTGATAAGCACAATAGAGACAAGCACGCCTAACTAACCATCAACAGACAAACACGAAACAAAGAACGTGAACGCTTGCTTAAAGGGATACTGTAGGGGGGTTGGAGGAAAATGAGTTGAACTTACCCGGGGCTTCTACTGGTCCCCCGCAGACATCCTGTGCCCGCGCAGCCGCTCACCGATGCTCCGGCCCCGCCTCCGGTTCACTCCTGGAATTTCTGACTTTAAAGTCAGAAAACCACTGCGCCTGCATTGCCGTGTCCTCGATCCCGCTGATGTCATCAAGAGCGCACAGCGCAGGCCCAGTATGGTCTGTGTCTGCGCAGTACACTCCTGGTGACATCAGCGGGAGCGAGGACACGGCAACGCAGGCGCAGTGGTTTTCTGACTTTAAAGTCAGAAATTCTAGAAGTGAACCGGAGGCGGGGCCGGAGCATCGGTGAACAGCTGCGCCAACACAGGATGTCTGCGGGGGACCATTAGAAGCCCTGGGTAAGTTCAGCTCATTTTCCCCCGACCCCCTTACAGTATCCCTTTAATGGTTACCTCACCGAGCCTACAGCAAGCGCCCGTATTAGACAAGACAGACAGACGAGAAACAGGAACTAGGCAGAAAGGATCCACCGCTCTTCCGCCAGAGCAAGTGTGATCCAAGCAGGAACACAGATCAGAAAGATCCACAGCCGCTAACGCTAGCGGCTAGTGCGATCTAAAAAAGACAGATCAGATGAGGTAGCCGGTAGCAACCGCTGCTCCAGCTTACACTCCAGGAACTCAGATCAGAAGGATCCACAGCCGCTACCGCTAGAGGCTAGTGCGATCCAAACAAGATAGAGCGATTCGCTATCAACCGCCGCTGGTGACAGCGCAATCGCGACAGACAAGACAAGACAGAATAGGCAGTACAAATTATACACAAACTGACTGCACTAACTAGGAATGCAAGGAGCACTCCCCAAGAATTAACTATACTAAGATAGCAGTGGCTGACACTCCAGGTGAGTCCAGCAGGAACAAACCTCTATGAGCAGCCAAGCATTGTGGGACACACATAGTACTTATAGTACACGCCTCCAATGAATGTGGCCAGGCAATTTGCATGACAACGTATGCAAATTCCTCAGCAAGCACAAGCTGCAAAACTGACAGAAGGTCTTCTTTCCAGAGTCCTGCAGCATGCAAACCTACACAATGGTCAAAGGGCTGGCTGCCTGCACAGGCAGCTGAGCGGATCGTTACAGACATAATAGCATGTATTATTTTAAAACTTAAATGGCCAAAAACTGAGAATTAATGAATTTTCTCCTTTTTTTTTCTTGTTTTTCCCATTAAATGCATTTAAAATAAAATAATTCTTAGCATAATGTACCACCCAAAGAAAGCCTAATTGATTGTGAAAAAAACAGCACCGTTGCTATTATTATCTTAGCGATATTCAACTGAACATATAGTCAAATAATAATAATTATTATTATTATTTAGTATTTATATAGCGCCGACATATTACGCAGCGCTGTACAGTGTATATATATATATATCTTGTCACTAACTGTCCCTCAAAGGAGCTCACAATCTAATCCCTACCATTGCCATATGTCTATATTATGTAGTGTAAGTACTGTAGTCTAGGGCCAATTTTTAGGGGGAGCCAATTAACTTATCCGTATGTTTTTGGAATGTGGGAGGAAACTGGAGTGCCCGGAGAAAACCCACGCAGACACGGAGAGAACATACAAACTCTTTGCAGATAGTGCCCTGGCTGGGATTCGAACCAGGGACCCAGCGCTGCAAGGCGAGAGAGCTAATCACTACGCCACCGTGCTACCCAATAATAGAAATAATTCTTAAAGCGGACCTAAACTCAGAACTTCCTCTCTGCTCTAAAAGATAAGCAATAGCATAATCACCTTTAAGGCTTCTTTCCCACTAAGACGTTGTGTTAGGTGCCACGTTAAGGTCGCATAACGTGCCCCTAACGCAACGCATAGTGTGGTTGTAGCTGGACATTACATTGAGCCGCGTTGTGCAGCTCACTCTGGCGTCCGTGATGCCGTGATGCGTACTCTTGTGCGCATGCGGCATCACGTGGTCCCACCGGCCAATCACCGCACAGAGCGGCGCTCCAGGAAGTAAACACTGCACGTCACTGAGTGCAGTGAATATTAATTAGCTATGTGGCTGGCCGCGGAGGAGGAGGGGAGACCTCCTCCCCAACATTACTGAGCATGTGCAAACAGTCTAACGCTTATAACGTATAGCACGCAGCACTTTAACTTGACGTGCTGCGTTACAATGTAAAGCAACGTGGGCACTGAACAGCCCATTGACCTTTCATTACTGTGCGGAGGGCTGCGTTACAGGCTGCTCTAACGTGCGCCTGTAACGTCTAACTGTGAAAGCAGCCTAAAGGAAACCAGAGAGGTTTTCAAATAAAATGATTATACATACCTGGGTCTTCCTCCAGCCCTATGCGCACAGATCGCTCCCACGCTGCCATCCTCAGCCTTCTCTATTGCCGGTACCGGGTTCCTTCCAGTCGCGGCTAGTCTGCGCAAGAGAAGTCCACCCTCTACGTATCTCTTCGCCGGCTGCGCATGGGGCTGGAGGAAGCCCCAGGTATGTATAAAACTTTTATTTTAAAATGTCTCTGCTACACTTTAAAGAGAAACACTTCTTTGTTACATCTGATACAAATCCGGCACTAAATCTGCAGTGTGACTACTTCCTGCTTTCATGGCAGCAGACCTAGGGTTAACATCCTGTGCTTACAAATTAGCTGCTCTGCCATGGCAGAGGAGATTCTTGAGCCGACACAGCTGAGAGATCAAATGACAGTGGTGATTAGTCTCAGATGAGGGAGGATTAGGCTAAATTCTCTAAATAAATACAGGGTGGATTAATCTGTGTTTTTCTTCTGTCATGTGCAATAAATCAGGTCCACTTTAATACTAATATTTATGCTGTTGTTATTATCGCACGTCGCTCAAAACATCGGCGATCGTCGGAAGAATCTCAGGAAGAATTGTGAGGTGGGTACGAGCCTTAAGTTTTGCATTAAGGTTGAGCAGCTCTGCAAATCATCCCATGGATCATTTACTACTGTCACAAAACCTTGTTTTGGTTCCTCTTTGAGTTAAAACTGAATAATCACGTAAGTTTAATTTTTTACGTACTAACCCAGTTCAGATGTTTCCTGTAGATGTGGGAGCGAGGCCCAGAGTTCCGTTCAGTTAAACGTTAAACAAAAAGAGAACAAAGCCATTATTCAAACATCCTATGGTGTTTCAAAGCCTTAAAAATGGTTTTACTATACTATTTAAATTGGACATAGGTAGTTCGTTATCGATTTGAGTAGTCTGCCAGTAAATGCCCATTATTATGGCCTTGTCTATTAGTGGTAGTCTTTTTGCGTGAACAGTAGGGTATAATCTGTGTTCTTGTTTAATCTGTGTGTGTGTGTGTGTGTGTGTGTGTGTGTGTGTGTGTGTGTGTGTGTGTGGGGGGGGGGGGGGGGGGGGGGTCAATAGTGGGCCAAACTATTAGGATATACTGTAGTTGGGGTTAGATGTAGAGGTCTGTATTGGTCTGAGTTTGAGCTCCATCGTTAGGTAATATTCTACAATCAGTCGTAGTCGGGTGAGAGCTGAAAGAGTGTCTGAGTTCCAGTATGGTACAATAAGAGTTCTGGCTGTGCACAATAATTGGGATATATTAAGACATAGGGCTTGATTCACTAACAGCGTTAGGTGGTTTGTGCCCATAGGACCCCACACCGTGCGCACAGCGCGGCAGCCCATGGTTAATGCGCGATGTGACGATAACGTCGCACCCGCTGCTCTTTAAAGGGATACTGTAGGGGGGGGAGGGGGTCGGGGGGAAATGAGTTGAAGTTACCCGGGGCTTCTAATGGTCCCCCGCAGACATCCTGTGCCCACGCAGCCACTCCCCAATACTCCGGCCCCGCCTCCGGTTCACTTCTGGAATTTTAGACTTTAAAGTCTGAAAACCACTGCGCCTGCGTTGCCGTGTCCTCGCTCCCGCTGATGTCACCAGGAGTGTACTGCGCAGACACAGACCATACTGGGCCTGCGTAGTACGCTTCTGGTGCCATCAGCGGGAGTGAGGACATGGCAACGCAGGCGTAGTGGTTTTCAGACTTTAAAGCATTGGGGAGTTGGCTGCGCAGGCACAGGATGACTGCAGGGGACCATTAGAAGCCCCTGGTAACTTCAACTCATTTTCCCCTGACCCCCCCTACAGTGTCCCTTTAAACAAAACGGTGCATCGGGTGGCCGCCGCTTTGGTGCCACCCGATGCGCAGTTTTTGTCGTTTAAAGGGCAGCGGGTGCGACGTTATCGTCGCATCGCGCACTAACCATAGGCTGCCGCGCTGCGTGCACTGTGTGGGGTCCTGTGCGCGATGCAGCTTTGCGGGCTATTAGTGCCCGCAAAGCTACTTATGGGGCACAAGCCCATAGAGGTGTTGGGAAGGTTTCCTATATGAAGTAGGACTAGCTGGGGGGTAACCTTGAGGTTAGTTTTAGTAGTTTGTTGGATAGCTTTGGAAACAAAGCTCCACGGGGTTTGAATAGTTGGGCACTCCCAAAATAAATGGGTTAAAGGGACACTATCCATGAACATGTTTTTTTTTCAATTGAGATAGGAAATGTTTGGGAAGTGCTGCTAAGTACTGGTGTATATATTTCACTGCTTATCTATTTGATTACTGTTAATTCCTTTCACATTTTTCTGACGGCAGTCTGCTGAAATTCTGATGGCAGACTCAGAGGTGAGGGGAGAGGGGATATTCCCTATCTATTAACCCTGTGTGTGCAGAGAGCTCAGTCAGAGACAGGCAGAGCTTTCTCTCACAGAGAGCAGAGGAAATGTATCTTATGTGCAACATAAACATTTGTAATACGGTAGTGTGTGAAACCTGATATCTGTTTTCAAATAATCTGCTTCAATATTACACTATTCTTAGCATGTCAGACTGCAGAGATTCACCTCTGCAAATGAGACATTCCAAACGTAAGTAAAATCTGCACACAATAAATTACAGCTTTTGCCTCTGATATTTAACATGAAAAGTAGGAAAATGTTTACACAGCTACTTAGACATTATTTGTACGTTGTCATTTTAGAACACTTGGGCATTGATGGTATTCTTAAAGGAAAGGTTCAGGGAAACCTGTAAAAAAATAAAAATCCCTATCCACTTACCTGGGGCTTCCTCCAGCCCGTGGCAGGCAGGAGGTGCCCTCGCCGCCGCTCCAGAGGCTTCCGGTCGTCTTCGGTGGCCGACCCGACCTGGCCGGCTGCCAGGTCGGGCTCTTCTGCGCTCCAAGGACGGGCTCTTCTGCGTCCCACGCGGGCGCGCTGACGTCATCGGACGTCCTCCGGGCTGTACTGCGCATGCGCAGAACTACTGCGCCTGCGCAGTACAGCCCAGAGGACGTCCGATGACGTCAGCGCGCCCGCGTGGGACGCAGAAGAGCCCGTCCTTGGAGCGCAGAAGAGCCCGACCTGGCACCCGGCCAGGTCGGGTCGGCCACCGAAGACGACCGGAAGCCTCTGGAGCGGCGGCGAGGGCACCTCCTGCCTGCCACGGGCTGGAGGAAGCCCCAGGTAAGTGGATAGGGATTTTTATTTTTTTACAGGTTTCCCTGAACCTTCCCTTTAAGCTAAGCTATGTGTGAGCAGTTTCTCCAGCACAGATTAGAGTGGAGAGGGGAGAAGAGAGCAATATTGCTAATATGGTTAATGTTGGTATTATACATGCTGCTGAAGTGTGAGATTTTATGTTACTAAGGTGATCACTTTAACTATATATTTCTCTGCCAGATGAGGAAATACTGTGATGTACCACACTGCCCACGACAGAAGAGGGAGCTGGCGAGTATCAGTAAAAGACACAACGGTATGTATAAGCAGGTGAAGTGTGCGTAACAGAACTGACAACAAGGATTGGCTGTCTTATGGGCCTTTAATTATCTTCTCTGAGTCAAATACAATGAGGTTACGCCTGCGCAATTACCACTACGCATGTGTAATCGCCTATGTGCAAGAATGTGCATATACATGCTATAAGACCATGCGTTGCCCAGGCAGCACACCCGTGCATTAGACACATAAGGTATTACTATCCCAACCGAGGATAGTAACCCCAAGGGCAAGAATGTAGCTAGGCAAAAGGGGGCGTGACCAGACAGGCCCAGAGATGACCAGATCAGGAACTATAGGGTCT